>NW_009938548.1:63683-112601 GCF_000696875.1 Nestor notabilis
ACCTCCATTTAAAAATCTAAGCTAAATCCAAGGGCTGCAAACCCAATGGAAATGTTTAAGCTAATTTTGCAGCTTCAGTAGAGAGCAGTTACTGGTTTAGCTCAAGCATCACATCCTGGCCTGCCCTATACTTATTGTATTTAGCCAGCTACACTACCCAGGACACCACACCCATCTTTACTGCTGCTTAAAATGCTTAGGATGCCTGTAACATTTCTTAAGGAAAGTAGAAAAAAACCCCAACAAACCGAACCACCATGCTGTAATTACCATCATCTGTCGTCTTTCATTATCCGGTACAGACATTAAAAGAAATAGAAAGGGGAAGGAAACGTGCAGGTCCATAAACAGCACCCTCACAAAAGGGGCTGCGGCTTCCAGGTGCGAGAGACCCTGGCAGCGGGACAGGGCCAGCCAGCAGTGGAGGTGCTGGTGGCATTTGGCTGCTGTTTTGGGCAATGTGCCATGCACCAGTGGAGGTGCTGGCACTTACAGAGACCAGCTCTTCTGAAGCAGTTCTGCATTTGGGATTGAAACGGTCTCCTTGCCCTGATCCACGAAACATGGCTATTGCAAATGCTGTGTCTGGCTTGATGCACTAGTGGGGCACGTGGGAGAAAGCCACCGGGCTGACATAATGCAGCCAGTTTCAGCAGTGCAAAGCTGGAATGAAGTGCTTGGCTTCCATACTCAACAGGGTCTCATTTAGCCACTACACTCCTTGTGTGGTCCATGCAGAGAGGTGGATACCTTAAAAAAGTGAGTTAAAACCAGCCTTTTTGCTAAGTGAGGAGCTGCCCAGACCTACTAGTTGCAAAACTAAGGGGTCAGAGGATGGATGCCTCACTAGTAAACTACCCAGAGTAATCCTTGTCCATCCCAGACTGCCTTCCCTTTCACTCTTGTTGCAGGTAACGTGCAACCATATTTCAGTAACACTTAGCACTTGAAAGATGATCTTGTCTGTCTGGAGTGGAGCGCGTGATTGATTGAAAATAATTACATATAACAGGTTCTGCATATGGTGGATGCAGCAGGGAAGGGGCAGTAATTACATTAGTGGCTTGGCACAGATCTAGGTTTCCTCTTTGAAGTGATAAATGGTTTGTGGCATGCAGCAATCAGCTTACTCCAAGAGGTAAAATTTTAACCACTATTAATATTTCCAAGAATAGCTTGGATATAGGTAAGTTTCAAGCAATGAACACAGAAGGATTAATAAGCCAAGAGACATTAACCAAATTTTGCCATGGGTAAAATGACTGCACTCAGAAAGACGAAGACCCATTGGTGAAAGTCAATGCACAAAAAGAAAGCTTGGAAATCCCTGTGGAGGGCAGTCCTCAGACTGTTGAGTTAGTGGCCACTGAATATGAGGCATTTTACTGGTTCTTTATTGCTGTGGCTTTAATGGGAGCCTCCACCCAAAGATCTGATGTGCCTTAAATAACCCACATAGACATCACACCATAAATTGATTGTCTGTAGCTGTCCTGACAGTTCATAGCTAGCAAGTTCGGTTTTACAGACTCAGCTTTTCCTCTCACTTGAGGTCACAGCATGCCCCTGATTGCTATATGGCTCATACTTGTTTTGTTGTCAGCCCATTTGATCATTGCATCCTTAAAAGCCTGTTGAATAAAGACAAACCTTCCCCAGTGTCCTTCCTTCTCCCTTGAATAGGGTAAACCTAAGCAGATTATTCAGTTAAATATAATGGGGAAAACCATCAGTTTGATCAATAGAGAGGTAGTGATGGCAGTGAATGAGGCACTTAGCTTCAGATTCAGTCTCGGAGTCTTGCTGCTAGAAAATCCATTTTCAAATGGGAACCAAATCCATGGTTTACATGGTTGACTATGGCCTTTCTAGGAGCTTTCTGCATGGGCACTGGAAATCATATTCCTTTTTTGTATATCTTCAGCTGCAGTCACACTTATACCCTACTAATAATGCAGTGAAAGGGGCTGCCTGGGCACCAAAAAGGGCATCCTTAGCCAGCAGTTAGAGGAGGGCTGCACTGCTGTACCAGAAGAGGACACCAGGGAAGCCTCTCAAGCAGAAAGGAGCCCAATTTCATTGTGAAAACTCAATTTGTATTTCCATCTAGAAAAGTAAAAGGAATAGGTCAGGCTTCATATACATACTGCAGGGTGAAAATAAAACCAGAACCAAATGCTGCCTTTTGAACAGTCACCTTTTACTAAGAATAATCTTCAAATTATCTTCCTCCTCACTTTCCCCCATTTTTTACTGTTTCCCCTTTAATTTTCTGACCTGACCAAAAAGAAATCTTACCTATTTTATTTTATTTGTATTTTTTTTCTAGGCATTTCTAATGAATACTGCTCATCTGACAGATATTCAGGCCATCTGGAGAAGCTGACAGACAATAATTTGGAAGTCATTCCTTTCAAGACCATTTTAATGATGATCTTTCTTTCACATTTTTTCTCTATCAGCCCGTCTGAATCTTCAAGGATGATAGAAAGTTTTCACATTCCCATCTGTCACTTGAAGGTACAACAATCTCTACAAGCAAAACAAAACCAATTTTTAGATGCAGCACAGACTTTGACTCCCCATTTCTTGTGATTTAAAAACTCCCCTTGCTGTAATGGTTTTAAAGCATTTACCTGCTATAAAAGTGAGCCTACAGCGTGAAAGTAAAACTGAGCTGGCACATGAAGTTGTTCGCTGCTTTCAGACATACCTTGGCCAATAAACAACAGGGTTAAAGAAGAATTGGTTAAAAAATGTGATGTGAAATACTTCAGAAGACACAGCTTCTGAAGTCTGTGTTCAAGAAACTCTCCAGGAGCTTCAACCAAGCAGCAACTGCTGAGTGACAGAAATGGGTCAGAGTAGGTTCAGACAAACTTCAGAGCCTGGGCAAAGCAGCAGGACCCAACAGAGCAAAGAGGGGGACTGGGGGAGTGGGACCATGCTGGCTGCAGTCAGCCTGGCTCCCATACCTGTGGAGTCCAGCCTCAGTTCAGTGAGTGAGGGACAATGTCTTTATACTGGCAGCTCCCAGCTCTTCACCCAGAAGCATTCCTTCTTTAAGGTCACATTCCTACTGTTTCTTTTAACATCATCACTCTGTTCTTTGGTTCCTCTGTTGTTCTTCTGTTAGAGAAACATTATCACACCAGTCCCTTCCATTTCTGTTAGCACTTGTCCCTCAGGAAACCCAGACATGCACCTAAACTGGGAATTTATCAGGCTTAAACATGAGACCAACACTTTGGGCAACAGTTCTCTGTTGAGTTAGGGTCAATGAACAATTGCCTAGAATGTGAATGAATACAATAAGATACTCCCTTATCTGGGTGTCCAGGCAGAGGTCCCCAGGGGCACACAGAAACTACATTTATGTTGTACCAAATTTCCTCCCACTCCTCCTCACAAGGGTCATGATATAGGAGACAGCAAGTGAGTTCAGGGCTTCACTCAAGGTCAAGTATTTCTGCCATAGACTTTGCTATAGCAGGATGTTAGAGGGAATGTAGACACAAAGCAAAATGAAACATAAAAACAAAAAGCAGAGAGAATAAAATGCTACAACCTTCAGTTTTGCAGATCCTGCCTCCAGTAAAACTTTTATCTTGAGTGTGATGGAAATAGTACTTGTAAGTTTTCACCAGTGGCAAAACCCCACCACCCTTTCCCTTCTGATTCTGATCTCCAGGTTTTAATTCAACACATTTGGCTTTGCTTAGCTCCCCTCCATCTGACTGTCAAGCCCCATCCCTCAAATGAGACTTTTTCTGTTATTTTGGGTTACTCCACACCATGAGCACTCACTGTCTGGCAGCTGCTCAGCTTTGAACCCCAGCAAACAGCCACAGCAAAAAGCTGCCACCTGCCTGCTACTGCTTCCCAGAACTCTCGGAAAGTAAGGCCGGTGGCAGAGGAAGCCTAAAAAAGGCATTAGAAATGCCTGCCAGCATCTAGCACAGCAAAATGCTATGTCATGGGAGAGTCACAGCCCCTTCTCCCTGGCTGGAGGCATGGGGCAGTGGAGGGTGCACATGGGAGTCTTCTGACTGATGAAGCATCACTCGCTTTGATCTTCATTTGATCAAAGGTAGTATGCTCATTACTACAGAGGTGCTTCAGGCTCAGAGGGGGAAATCTCACCACCCAGAGATGCTACACTGCTACCCAAAAGCTAATGGCTTTGTCTACTCTATTTGGCACTGGGCATTTTTAAAGCAATTCTGAAAGCTTCAGGAAATGCGGCCGAGGGCTGAGAGAAACCCAAAAAAAAACATTAAAGTAGGAAGAGTGGAGAAATAAAACACAGAGCCACCACTAAATGGAAAGGGATTTAATAACAGCCATTTAGTAAAAGGACAAGTGACAGGGCTATGGCATCTGCTGTGCGGAAAGAAAAGGTTCAGCACCAGTTTCAAAGCCCTGCAAAAATAGGTGCTGGTGCAAGGGGCTGCAGTTCCCCAAAATTCCAACCCCTCAGAATCACTGGAAGTACTTCTTTTAACAAGATTTTATAAAGCAGCAGTAAACCTGAACAGTCTGTGAAGGTTGGCACTAGTTACCAAGAAATCCAAGAGTTTAATCCTATTTTATATACACAGTAGGAGGAGTATTATGATCTTTGAGAACTAGTTGAATTACAGTGTGTAGCTGGGTATTTCACTGAAAACTCCTTTATTACTATTTATTATACAGCACCATTTGCATGCAGGGGCATTTAGAGAAACAGGTATCTACTTGTGCAGTTTTTATCTTATTGGTTATGGTCAAGTGAGGCTAAGGGTCGACACAAAGTCAAGATGGAGCTTATCTGGAGGATGTACCAGTTGATTAAGAATGAATATGCACTGAAGCAGAGGCTCCAGGCTAATTCCCTTACCACCAGATTACACAGTCCCTCTAACATTTTCATTCTCTCAGCCAATGATGATACAAGTATTGGGTACCAAGTAGAGACCCTCCAGACAGAAGCTCCACAGATCCCAAGGTTCATATCAGGAAAAAAAGAAAACAAAAAAGCTTTCACCATGGCTGTTTCTCCCAACCATGAGTGTTGGGTGCAGACAATTGGTTATGAGAGATTCTAGCATCACCGGGTTTTCTCCTTTGGGCCTCCTGCAATGCATACTGGTTACGTGCCCATGGATGAGGCAAGTTGTGATTTCTCCAGTGTTCAGACACAAAGCACAGCACTAAAACAGTCTGGATAAGACCACAACTGGCTGCTTTTTTTTTTTTTTTTGGTCTAAGGGGATGTTTGGAGGCAAGAAAGTAATTATTATAGTCATGACTCAGGGCTGGTCCTGCTTGAAGCAGAAAGTCGGACTATATGACCTCACAGCATCCCTTCCAACATGAAAGACTTCAGGAATCTGTTTTCCATCATTCAGCTTAAGGCAGCTAGGGCTCAAGTCATATGCATGCACATAGGACTACTTGCATTTCAGCTGGGTAGCCCACCTGGAGACCAGCTCCTGCTCCAGAACAGCATGGGTCTTCCTTTTTAGGTGCTCAGATGGCACAGACATATCACACCTATGGAGATGCTTCTGCAGCAGCGACTGAATTGAGACCCTTGTCAATAGACTCAGTGGAGTCTAGGAGATATTTTTCTCAGCCTAAAGGGTACAGAAACCTAGGTCTATGACTAGGACACATCTAAGCTCACCTAACTCTAGGACAGCAAAAACACTCAGTTGAGACTGGCAGACATGACACATTGCCAGTAGGGAATGCCCGATGCTCCTGGGCTAGCAGCTGGAGGTGGGATAGCCAAGAACATCTCAAATAGCACAGGACACTTGTAGGTCAATGACTGAACTGTGCTCCACTGGCAGTATTGAGTCTGAGTGGGATTTAGCCACCCAAATACGTCACCTTCTGTCAGTTTAAGTGCTGTTCATTATCTTGCTTGGCCTCTCCAGAGCAGTGCAAGATTTCCATAAGTCCTCTGTCATGCCTGCCAGTCCATGCAGAGGTCTTGAAGACCCTAGGGTATCTTTAACAATGTAAGTATCTAGATTCAGGCTAGTGAGTTTCACCCTAGATATCTACTGATCTTAATGTGAGCTTAGAAACCTACCTTAAGGGACAATACCTGTATTGCAAACACCTTTAAAAAGTGTATGAATCTGTAATTGAATCAGCCAAAGTTATCTATACTTTATTTTATCCCTTATCTTCTACCCTTCTGCCCTCCCTTTGCCCTTAAAATGCAAGTATCTCAATTCCTATCATGAATCCTGCCTTCCTTTATGGGAAATGACCTGAATGTTAGGGAAGAAAAGAAGATGAAAGAAAAAATTATCTTGCTGCTGAGTGTTAACCTGTATGCTCTACCTTAAAAGGAAGTTATTTCTATGCTGCTTTAAAATGGCCTTGGTCTGCTTCAGTTGCTGCCACAGAGCTAGATCCCTCAGGACTAGCTCTGGTGAGTCTCTGTGTCATTCCTCCCAGAGTTTGTCACACAACAAAATGATTGACACCATTTGTTCTGAGAAAGATGTGACATGGTCCAGTTAAAGGCAGAGTGAATCTGCAGAGTGGAACTGAAATGCTTGAAGAACTCCAGAAAACACTGTGGAGTTTGACTGTCAGCTCATTTTTGTTTGGCAAGCCATGATCACTGCTAGTACAGTATAAGCTTTATGGGGAGAAAAAAGAAAGAAAAAGGAAAAAAAAACAAAACAAAAAACCCTAAGTGTTATCACATGCCATCAGACTTCTTTATGTGACAACCCATCTGTGTGCTCACCCGATCGTTTTGTGGCTCAGAATCAAATGCTTGACAGTTCAAAGAGTCTAGAGCAGCATATGGCATATGACATAGTGTATTTAAATAGAAATCACTCTATTAGAAACACAACAGCACCTACTGTAATTAATAAAAGGTAGTTTAATAACTAGCTTCCCAAAATACATAATTCTCATAGTAGTCATAGTAGATAAGGCATATTCCTTTCTGTTAACATGAATTTCAATAGCAGCTGGAGACTGGACAAAACTAGCCAGAGCCTTTGCAGAAGCTCCATGCTCAAAGCATTTCCCAGTATGTGAACTGATCTCATGAAGGACTATGAGGAGGGAATGAAGGAGATGATATATTCTGTGATGGTGAAGACGCCTAAGCAGAAAAATGGATAAATGGACAGGCATTGCCATATTTTTTCAACGCAAACTGGGCAGGCCAAGGTTGTTATAAGTATTAAGGAAAAGTCCGCAGCAGCCCAACTCTTAAGCACCACTCCAGTCATTTTGCCTCTAGATTGTCCCAGCCTTTGGAAATGTTCAGACATGGATTAAATACCAAAGAATTGCTTTTGTATGTCTATTAGTTCACTGATCTGTGAAAAACAGTAGTTTGTAAATGCTGGATAAAGGAACAAAGATAATCCAGCCAATTCCTTCACTTTGATGGCATATCACCAAAGTGACAGGGGAACAGGAACTGATGCAAAGCATCTGTCCTGTGGGGAATACGGCACACCAGGTTTTTGCCATTTGTTTATTTTTTTTACCTTGGTTTATGTCAATTGAGCTGTCCAACGACTAATGGAAGACTAGCTACTGCACTTCAGCCATACTCAAGGCTTCAAAGTAGCATTTTCAGTTCATGGTCTGCAGACCCTCTGGCAAATCAAGGAGTACTTCCAAGCAAATTCATACATGCTATTAGGCAATCCATAACTGGAGAAAAGATTGAATAGGTGTGCATTTCTACTGAAGAGTCTGTAATACTCCTCAAATCAAACAAATTTGGAAACCACTTCTCTAGATAGGAAATATAGTCAGATAAACTGCTATAATGCTGTAAAGGCCAGTGGCAGTCACCAAAGCAAGCTGAGAATCACTTTACCCTTTAACCTATTCTTACTGGTGCTTCACAGGTTTCAGCCTCCCTCTAATCTGCCAAAATGTACACACCAGTTTAGCTGATACACAGGCCTGTAGCCATCAAACACATCTCCCTCTGTACAGTGTAGAGCTCTCTGATAGGTAAGTCATAAACAGCTAAGCGTTATGAAATAAATGGGAAGTGGTGAAGGAGAAGTCAGTTTAATGTATAGCTTGCTGCTGTAGCTGCATCACTTTTTAGCAGCTTTTAAAATACCCTCCACATGCACAAGGCTCCTTGTGATGCTCCTTGCAGAGCACGCAGCTAAGCACATGAACTAATCTATGCATGAACAAAGTACATTCAGCAGAGTTTGCCTTTGTGCTGAATTACAGCATAAAATCAAAAGAAATAGAGTAAAATCTAGGCAATAATAGACTTCATGTGGAATTCTTTGTATGGCTTCCTCAAGCTGAAAAACAACTATTACCCTATTCTCACTACTTTGTTTTCAGTCAGAGAGATGATAAGGTTCAGCACAGCTCCAGTGTGAACAGTGTGACACTCAGAATATTGTTTCCATACTGTCAGACTGTCTATGTTTTGTTTTGCATGATTTTTACATGCTCTAAAGTTTGCTTCCTGTGACATACACAAGAAAAGGATACTTTTTTATTTTAAAAAACAAATTAAAAAAAATGGAATTGTCCATGCTTTCTATCCAAAGGCATTCAACTCACTGACCCAATCTGCAGAGTATAAAGCACTCTATCAAGTTAATTTCCCTCAAATAGGTCCCATTTTTCAGTTTGCTACAAAATGTGATAAATCATAATTTTGGATAGGAGCTGCAGTTTGTTACAAATATATTGCACATCTGCAGCTCAGAAAATTTTGGCGCTGCTGCTTATCCTCTCCAGAGAGAATCCATATGGACAACCTTACCAACATGTCAAACAGACTTAACCATTTCTGGTAACAAAGACCAGTGTGTAAAGGGTATGCTTCTCCCATGATGAGCTCATGAGCTTACCTCTGAACTCATTTTGAAATCTCCCCACCCACCTGTGAGTTGTCCCAAGGCAATGAAGGGATGCCTCGGCACAGTCCAGCTCTTTATGTTGAGAGTCTTTTGCTTCCCGTAATTCATTAAATTCTTTTATGCAGAAAGCATACTTAAAACACAAGAAATGTTTTGGAAACAGGTTGGAGGGGACATCAAGAATGTATCTAATCCACCCTTCAGCCTCAAAGTCAGGATAAGCTGTACTTGTACCTTCCAAGAAAAATATTTTGTTTGATCTCATCTTAAAAATCCTCTCATAACGGAGATCACACCACCTTTTAAGACAATCTGTTCTTGTGGCTCTGTATCTGCAACAGAAGCATTTCATGTTTTCTAACCTATATCTTCCTCGTGGTCATTTAAGTTCACTCCTTAAACCATGGACTTTGCTAAACCCCTACCAGGGTTCCAAGAGAGCATTTTATTTTCTTCCCCCTTTGCAGCACTTTTCTCTCCAATGGATTAACCAGTCCCAATTTATTCAGTTTTTCCTGATAGCACTGGCCATTCCATACAGCCTTCTCTGTCCAGAGGATTTCTATGGCTGCTGTTTTTGACAATCTGTTGGAATTTTTCCTTAAAACAAACCAAAAGAAAGCGATGCCAGAATACTAGCAGAGAAGCTGAATAATGAATTAAACTCATTTTCAATGGAGAGAAACTGAAAGGAGGGTTAAATCAAGTTAAATAAAGATCTTGGAGGTGATGGCAATACTAACAGAGGTTTCTGGTGTGCAGGCTGACCTGAGCTACATACAGAGGCTGCAATCCCTCCACTGCTCTTTGTCCTTGCAGTTTGCTCCCGCTTTTTGTAGTTTCCACACATACAAAATGCTGTTTTACTAATGTATTTCAAAACGTTTTCACTTTGTAGCTTGGACAGGGGCTGGTGGAGACATTCAAGGCCAGGCAGAATGTGGTTCTGAGCAATGTGAAGATGTCTCTGTTCATTGCAGGGGGTTGGACTAGGTGACCTTTGAAGGTCCCTTCCAACTCAAACTATTCTATGATTCTGTGATTATATGGTACAACTAGGGCATCATAAGGGCTATGGGATATATTTTTAGACTTGTGAAAATATTACATTTAACATACAAAAGGATGCTTGACCTTGCAGGCCCAGTCTTGTAACCTTACCCATTCAAGTAGATCTAATGGGGGACAACTGGCCCATGTGAAATGAATCAAGTTTTGCCACTAATTTCAGTGAAGCCAGACCTTTAGCCAGTCTTCAGGTCACTATTTCCACAGGTAGTTTCCACTGCTGTAAATTGTTCATAATCAAGCATATCGTACCATGAGAAAAACTCTGTCCTTCCTTGGCTATTTAAAACTAGACTCATACCTAGTAACAGCTTTAAGGGAAGGGCTATTTCCTCCCTCCTGTATCTGACAAGACTTTCCATTGTCTAACTTACGTACTTCAGGGGCACCTCCACTGTAGAACCTATTATATCCAGAAGCATCAGAAGAGCCCTACAACTAAATCAGAAACATGGAGATCCCTTTTGTCCTGGCTTTTCTGAAATTTGAATGTTCATTTAAAAATGATACCATCACAGCTTCCAGGACCAGCTGTTCATCCTCTTTTTCTTTGTATTTTACTGTCACCAAATCCTTGTTCTGGATTATCAGAACAATAATTAGATTAAGGAAGGAAAGGGGGGGGAGGGGAGGTGGGAGGCATTCATATCCCCTGAGAAGGAGATAAAAGTTTCATTTCCAAAAGCTGATGTGCCAGTGGTGGATAGTGGGGAACTGGGATTCCTTCTTAACTGCATGGGAGAGTTCAGTAAAGTTTGTTAATAAAACAATTTAGATAAACTCCATTTATGCATTATTTGTACAAGTATCTTGGCAACTGCTTATTTAGCATCTTGAACACATCAGGAATTTTAAAGAGGAGGACTGAAATCTTGCCTCAAACTGTAAAAACTTTGACAGAAGTGTGTCTTGGGAAGCACTGAGGGGTTTTTCTTTTTCTGCCTCTCCTTTTTCTTCCTCCAACTAGAAACAATTCTCTAATATCCTTGGCATAACTACTATAATGAAGCATAATTTATTTGATCCTCACACAGCCCCCTTAGGATTACTTCTTGTAGATAGCCAATTATAAACTCTTACATACTTTATAGCCCTCATTATGTGTGACAGAGGCGCACTAATAAATAATGCAAAACCCCTTTTATACCCAGTCTACCTTGTGAGAATACAGGGGTCTGGTGTGGAGGGAAAAAGCACACTGTGATGCATTCTTATTTCCAAATGGACTGAAAACTTCCTAGCTTCAGCTTGCTTCCTTGGGACATTCTTTTTTTCCCAGACTGGACTCCCATGGCTTGATTCATTACTAGATAAAAATCAAGTTCAAACAGAAGTGGACCATGACACACAAACTGTCACTGCCCTGTCACTTCCTCGTGACATCCTGTCAGCTGCAGACAAGAAAAGAGGTCTGGAAGCAGAACAGCCAGGTTGAATACAAATGAATAGAGATTCTGTTGTAGGCTTTTCATGGTAATGAAGCAGAAAGGGCCAAGGCCCAAAAAGAACATTTCACCCTCCCTGCCCTGCCTTTCTGGTGCAACTTCCAGACACTGCCAGTGCTCAGGTCAAGGCTCCGGAGGAAAGCGAAGTAGGTCTGACTGTCCCTCAGCTGGCAGGACTCAAAGAGCAGAGTGAGGAGCTCAGGAAAGACACGGGGTCAAATATACACATATAAGGTCCTGGTGGACTGCTTCATTTTTGCCTTCAATTGACATGATGCTGCTTTTTGAAGCAAAAAAGCTGCAACTATAATGACTGAGAAATGTTATCAAGATCACTACAGAGACCTGGGGACTCACAAAGGCTACTTCCGTCCTCATCAGGGAATTCTGTGCAACTAGTATGTTACTCATATTGTCCCTTGAAGCCTTCTTTTCCCTACATGAATAAGAGGGGATAATAGTTCCAAAATGCTCAGGCATTTCTTGCCTCAGTCTGGTGTTTGGAGACCTTGAGGGGCTGAGCGGGGAGGAGGGAAGGTGTTCACACGTTTGCAACCTGGAACAAAAGTAAAACAAACTGGCTGAATCATATAATTTTATTGTCAGACTTAAGCTTGACATGAACTCATTCAAATTTCTTTTCTTGTATCTTTCTTTTGACAGGGAAGAGGAACACTTTCAAAAATCAAACCAACAAGCAAATAAACAAGCCCAACCTTTCCAAGGGCAGAGCCTACCACAGCCCTTGTTCTAGGAAGAGTGGGCACAGCCATTTTCACCTCCTGTGATATGCTGTGCAGAAGCCTGAACATAAAGCTCTTGGCACCAAAACTAAGCATTATTCACTAAATGACACATCTCTCCATCTAGTGTCTAGATGTTCACAGCTAATTACAGTCTGAGATTCGAGTAGACGTCTGGGTCTACAGCATCTTCCAGTATCCCCATGTGGCTTAACACAGATATGGAATGAGTGCACAGAGAGAAGGCAGAAGAAAGAGTGGCTGTGTAACTCACATAGGTACCTTAGATACAGTTATGTTAAAACCCTGCCACTGAGTCCTGCTAGATTATGCAGTTATAACAGCAGCCCTTCATAGCTGGCTGTGGGGATGGCAACGAACAAAAGAAACAGAGACATTTGCCTTTGTGTGCAGCTACAAAGAAATTATCTGACATTTTAACTACAGGATTTGATTAATGTACACTAGAGCACTCACCTACAATCAGCCTTTTAACCTAGCAGATCATGCTGTGATCTGAAGAGGCTGAGATACGGTTAAGTGTTCCTCTTGCAGAAGCCACAGAACTGGCCAGAGCATGTGATAAGCAGGTATAAGCCAACAGGCTGACAAATCCAGCCTTTCCAGGAATGAACAAAATCAACAATATCTTTTCCATTTTGTACACTCCTCCACTTACGATAACCTCAGTGGCTATCTATCTACCTCAGTTAGGAATAACACGTCCCTGCGAAAACATGCAGAAGTGTCTGTTAAAGATATGATACTCTACCTCACAGTTTATTAATGCATCTTTTGTTTGCTTTAAATAAGTGAAATAAGCATAAATTAAATATGACATCATTTTTGCACTTTGCAGGCAGCAACAACAAAACCTGATAGTGTGAACATCTGCTGTTCTTGGTTAAACTATCACTGGAAATCAGCTTTTACATAAAAACTAATCAGACAAGGTTTTGGTCTACAGGCTGGGTTTGGCTCTGCTCCCTGAAAAACATGTTAGCAGTGTCAGGGTAACTCCAACAGCATCAGCAACAGGAACCAGAATAAGGCTATCAAAAAACAAAAATAAAGAAATTGTGACACTGTGCCCTGCAGCAGGTCACTGTGTTCTGGGTCTTTGGGTCTAACAGACCCAGCGGATCTGCACAGATTGGGGATGGAAAAGGACAATTTTCACCCATTTCCCCCCCGATTCCCCTGCAAGGGGCAGTTTGTTCCCTGAGGTAGTCTGTCGTACTTTCCTTTTAAAGCACATTGCTTTAACCTGTGCTGAATGCCATGGCATGCCCAGTCTAGTTCCAAAGGTCCCCAAGCACTAAAGGTTTATAGCCTTCCTGGGGCAACTGTTCCACAGCCAAATGGATCACTCTGGTCTGACTGCAGGGGAGCAGTTAATTGGAGGCTTGTATCTATGCTTCACCAGGAAAACAGATCTGCACTTAAGAGCTCTCCTAGAACAATTTTTTATATATACATATAGGGATAGTCGGATACTGTATATACGCCCAGGTATGTCTTCTTGCCCCCTTCTTGCCCCTTCCTATGTGCAATTTCAGGTTAACACGAACCAGTTCAGGGAGTCGCACTGGCAAATAAATAAATAAATAAATCACTGCTTTCTATAGGTTTATTATTCTGCTGGCATTAACTCTCCAAATGGGCATACTGGTGGATAACATAAGTGCCATGCCAAGGGCAAAGGGCCACCTCCTCCCAAGTAGCCAGTAAATCAACTTGGGCAAATAATCAAACCCTAGTTCAGGTCAGTTTGTTTTAGCCCTCCGTGCAATGACCCAAACAGGTCAGGAGTGCAGCCTAGATACACCGAAGGAATAAGGACACCTGACCAAGTCCTGGAGAGGCAGGCAGGCAGAGCCAAGGGGACCTGCAGTGCTGCCTACAGCTGAGAGCGGCTGTGGAGCAATGAGGCAAGTGGGACTGAGGAAAAAGGCTTGGAGACAACTGCATAGAAATAAGAGAAAGAGCACTGCAAATGTGACATTGAGGGATATTCCAAGACATATGAAATAGGAGCAGACTGAAAGCTGAAGGAGCACAAACTTTCGAGATGAGAATAGCTTCTATATTAAAGGCAGTTAAAAGGCCAAGGAGGAAAAGATTGTGATAGGAGCCATAAACTTGGATTACTTGCATCAATAACGGAGAATAAACTGTTGTGTAATACGAAGGGGCCCTGCAGTCAAAAGGCAATTGGTGCTGGAAAGAGGTTTTTTAAAAGATAATCCCTTCTCAGTTCCCTGATATACAGCCTTGCTACCGTACTTCTCGTGTTCGTTTGCTACAATGATCTGCCTACCTGCCTAATAAGCATCATTCCGTCTGTCATCGGAAAGGAGTTCATGACTGGCAATAAAAAGCTTGGATGCAATTCAGCAATCCAAACCGCCATGGCTCTAATTTATTCATTCATTTAGTTTTCAGTGGTGCAATGACACTGGCCACAATAGTATTGCATGAGGCTGGTTTAAGTATCCAGGAGAGCTCAGGGAGCGGAAAATTCAATTCCCATTGCCATGGTGAGCAATGTACACCACTGAAGAGAACTTAACACCCAGGGTAAGAAGGGTGGTCTCCCTGCAATATTCCTTTTGAGCTCACAAAGAGCATTATCAAAACTCTGAACTCATTACTCCAACTGGGGGTGAAGATCCCTCCAAATCTCATTTGGGTGGGAGCTCCTCCCAGCGAGCAGCAGTACTGAAAACATGCTGACAATCATCAAACAGATTTACTATATCACACATTAAAAAGTCTTCTGCAAGGCTGCACAAGGGCAATATTTTCTAATTACTTACCAACTGTCATAAGACGAGCCTTCTGAGGAGTCCCCTGTCACTACCCTGCCACTCAGCTGACACTAATTCTCCTGATTTTGAATATTTCCCAAAGGCAGAACATAAACAACTTACTTCATTGACTCTTAACACCATAAAAAGGAGTTGCGTGGACAGTTTGCTACTTAAAGTCCCTGGGGTAGGTACAGCTTGTCTTTCCTCTGCAGAGTCATGGTAAAGGTGTCTTTGACACCCACCATCTAGTGCTGGCCATGACATGACCTTTCAAAACACAGGTGCAAGAAGCACAGGTACTATGCACTGTGGTGTGCAGAATTAGGGGGGAGCTGCATTGTACCCAGCTTTACATAGCTCCTGACAGGCCTATGAGCACGACTCAAGACAATGTCATTCATATAATCGTAAACCTAACAGTGGCTTGCAAATGTTTACATGTTTGACTATATATAAGCCCTCTCCAGCAAGTGCATCTGTCTCTTTTGGCTCTTCTCTGTCGCTCAGAATGCCTCCTGAATGCAGAAGGTGAATGCTGCAAATGAATGATGAAGATGAATGTCAGCAAAAATCTGCTGCCTGTACGATCCACAAAAAGTGAGGACAGAGAAATTGGGATTTGTATTCTCTTCTGAAGGGTTCTCCAGGCTGGAATTGCCTCGGTTTGCAGCCTGCCCTTTTCCTTTCATAAATGCTGTGCAATGATTTTTTTTCCTCCAGCACTTGAAATCAGGGACACTCCTTCGTCTGTTACCACAACCAGAGCAAATCTGCCAGCCAGACCTCTCTCCCCAGACAGATGATGCTTTTACAGGCAGAGCCATAATACTGATACTTTTTGGAGGGAGTGGAAAGAGAGAAAGGTGGCATGATAATTTATTAAAATACCAGTTTGAATCAGAAGGTAGGAGTGAGCAGCCTGCAGGAACAATCTGCCTCATACCAGTGGGAGAGACAACAAGAGAAGGTCAAGACAGTAAGTCAAAGTGGTTTGCATTTGTGGCAGGTGAGGTGGTTGCCATGGGGCTACCACAGCTCAGTTGATAGTGGGCAACTAAAGCCAAGGTTAGTGTGATTCCTGCATCTCATGGGTATTTCCAGAGAGTTCACTCTGCAGCCTCTGGGGTTGTTAGAGAGGGGCTGAATACATGCACTGCCTGTGTCAGATAAGAGCAATTTCTATGTTCCTTCTTTGTACCTACTCAATTTTCAGCCATCCTCCCCAGCTATTAAAGAGGAGATGGGAAACTGGATGATCTATGTAACAGCATTTTCCAGATGAAATGTCAAGGTGGATGTGCCCAGAAACAGGCTGACTCAGTCCTCGCATGGGGGGGTGGTACTGGGCACTGGTGACTGCTACTTGTCAGCAAGAATTGAAATGCTTAAGACGTTTGCTTAGCAGACAGTCAAGAAAAACTCCAATTTTGCCCACAGAAGAAGAAAAAGAAAATCATCACAAGGTTTCTTGCCTTAACCTGTCATTTTAAGTTTAATAAGACTAGATTTCCTGAGTTTCAGTGCAGGAAGATCTTAGCTGACATATTTCAGGTCAGCCGGTGTGACTGATTTAATACAGATGAAAGAGGCTACGGAGGAAAAGTAGAAAAAATAAGACATTAATACACAGTAAATCCTATTTCAGTTCCTCAGAAGAATATTGCTTTCTCCCAGGATGTTGTGGTTTAACCCCAGCCACCAACTAAGTACCACGCAGCTGCTCATTCACTCTGCCCCTGCCCTGGTGGGATGGAAAGGGGAATTGGGAAAAGGCAAAACCCATGAGTTGAGATAAGAACAGGTTAAGAATTGAAATAAAGTAAAATATAATAAGAAGAAAAAGTGAGAGAGAAAACTAAAACCCAATAAACACAACTGATGCACAATACAATTGCGCACCCCCCACCGATACCCAGCCCAACCCAAGCAGTGATCTGGGCCTTCTGGGTAACTCCCCCCAGTTTTTATACTGCACATGACGTGCTGTGGTATGGAATACCCCTTTGGCCAGTTTGGGTCAGGTGTCCTGCCTCTGCTTTCTCTGGCTTCTTGTGCCCTTCCTCACTGGCAGAACACGAGAGACTAAAAAGTCCTTGATCAGAGTAAGTGCTACTGAGCAACAACTAAAACATCGGTGTGTTATCAGCATTGTTCTCAGACTAAAGCCAAAACACAGCACTGCAGCAGCTACTGAGAAGAAAATTAGCTCTATCCCAGCAGAAACCAGGACAAAGCAAATGAAATGCTTATATAAGAAAAAAAAAAAACGTCCAAAGAGTTTATCTGTGGATTTCTTTCCTCACCTCACCAGCCAAAAAAGAGTTAATGCTGCTGGTTGTCATCAACTTTATAGTCAAGGAGATTATCATGATCCTCTTATGGATGTGGAGCACAGCAGCACCTTTCCTAAAAGGCATCAGTCTGCAGGCAGTGCCGGGGATGGGACAGGCTTGGTGAGCAGCCCTGCTCTCTGCCTTGTGAAACTGTGGGTAGCTATTTGATGGACAGGGCTAAATTAGGTCAAATCACTGCATCAGTGCTAGTGCAGCTGAGGAGCAATTGTGTGACCAATTTTAGGGGATGTTGTGGTGTGTGTAGGGGATGGGTTAGATTTTTGCCTAAACTCTCAAGAGAAATGCATTATTTATTGGCATTATTTTGCCAATTATTTTAATGCAATATTTATTAATTCATTAAACAGTAAGCCTAAGATCTTTGTAACAGAAGAGGATGATGCTTGCTCTCAAGCAGAAAACCCAAGCACAGCCAGTTCCCACTTGTCCTCCCCTGGAAGTTCATTACTGAATGAACTGCTCCCAAGATCTCGCTCTCCCTTTCTTCCTCGCTCTCCCCCTTTCCTGTCTTGAACTTAAAGCAAAGAATCAAGTCTTTGTTATCACTCAGGCATTGGTGAACTATAGCCCCCTCCAGCAGCCTCATGTGCCCCCATGGACCACGCTCCAGTCCAGTGGTAGGTGAAAATGGCCCCCTCCATCCTGCCAGCAGGATCAGGCCTGTGCCTGTGTCTGGATATCTTTCAAGGCTCTTCAGCACAGAAACATGATACGGATTTGCAGATGCCGAGATGGTACCATCAGAGGACTTAAAGCATTCCTAGGAAGAAGAACAGGTTTAATGGATGTTCCTTCATTTCTAGGTTCTCACCACCATATGCAGCCCAGTCTAGGTGATACATTGGCAACAAAAATATAGGAAGAAGAAGAAGCTTTGGTGTAACTGAAGTGTCTCATTAATAGAGTTTATTTTTTCTCTCTGATCTTCTTAAGGACATTAAGAAATTGCATTGGATCATAATTTCCTTTTCTAGACATGAAAAATGCTGTGAGGGGTAGCTGCTATGCAACCCTATTACACTACTAATGCATCTGTGAAGTCTAATTTACAGGCACATTTTCAGATACAAGTCAGAAGGATCAAAATGCAGTTCATTAAACCTGTAAGGGGAACATACTGTGCAGCCAGTTTTTACACTGTGGTAGCTTCAAGGGTTCAGTAGCAATAAACCAGACTACAAGGATGGAGAAGCTTTTGTCAAATGTTATCATGCTTTGGATCATGCCTGCATTAAGAAAGAGATCACAATGGTTCTTATCAATGGTTGCGGAAACCAGATGCCACTGTTTGGTTATTGCAGCTTTATTTCCAGGAAGCATGTAAATCCTCTATTTTATCAATGCATCTCCTTTTTATAATGAGTGACAGATGGAGTAAGTGGAAAGTGCATAATAAAATGAGCAGAAGCTGATATCAGTTTGAATTTGTTCTGACACTGATGATTATCTCGTGCTTTGAATAACAGACATCTGCATGCCTCTCATCAAAGCAGGAGGCTTTGAGCTACCATGTCACAGCTGTGGGTTTTCCCAAGTTTTCCAAATGAAATAACTGCTTTAACCACTGAAACCTCAGTGTTGTGGTATCTCAATAAAATTAAACAGCCTTGACTTTTCAGGACACACCAGCTACTTTGCATTAACATCAAAGTCCCACAAAGGCAAAACCCACTGTGGGATTTATAGTATGTAAACAGACAAATTAATCCAGAGCTCGGTGAGAGATTAGCACAGAAGAGCAGAAAGGTGCAAAGCACAGTTTAATTAGATCATTATATTCCACAATGACCAGCACATGGATTACGAAGATTCAGCTTTATTAAAGCCTTGGACTATGCTTATTTGGTAGAGAGCTGATATTCCCATGTAATATCAAGTTCACTGAATAGTAATTATTATTGCATGGCACAGATCCAGTGTGATCACCTTATGGGCGGAAACACCCACGGTTTACTCTTCCAGCATTCAAAAGCACAGAGTAGAAATAATATATAGCTAAAGTAGGAGCTAGTGTTTTGAGACAGCGGAGAGAGAGAAACACACATGAACATCACCAGACTCATCCAGTCCTAAATCAATTCTGCTTACACTGGATCTGGGACTAAGTTATTGTTATCTACGAAGTCCAGTTGTGATCAGTGGCTGATAAGCAGTGAGCTTCATCTCAATTTCTCCATCTCTTGAGGTCTACAGGCTGACGGGGCTGGTCAGTCAGGCCAGCCCACAAGTCAGGTGGGCTTGCTGGGCAATTCTAAGCAAGCTGTTCTTCAAAACAGCCTTAACCAAATATATCAAAAGTCACAAAAAACAGATACAGTTTGAGAAGGAGTAATGGGGACAAAAGCCAAAGAGATAGCTGAAACAGGAATGCTTGTAAACCAGAAAATGCAGCTTCTATGTGCTGAATAGCAATGAGATGTGAGGTAACTGGCATGCACTAGCAAAGACGGGGTGATGGAGAGGACAGCTTATACAGGAATGGCAGTGGGTATGTGGGAACAAGGGATCAGCACAAAGTGTCTATTCAGTAAATTAATGAAGAGTCAAGAAAGTAAAAAGCAAATGATGTCTTTTTGCTCAGAGGAATAAATAAAATGCTGTTTCCCATAGGAGTATTCACAGGCTTAATTGTGCCGTCTAATAAACCCCATGTCAGGATGCAGGGGCACTGCATGGTGGGTGTGGGCACCATCCACTACTCCAAAGCTTTAAACCTGCTTACCTGGGCCACGTTGCTCTGCTTATCACCAACTCTGCACAGTCCTGGAGGGAGCCATCTATCCTGAAGCCTGCCCCACAATTCTTTTGGTTTGGGAGCAATTTTAACTGATCATAGAGGCCCTTTCTGCCTAACTTGCTGTTCCTCAAAATGGAGGAAAATATTTCCAATGCATGTAAACTTCAGACCTGAGCTTCTTCAAAGACCCCAACAGCTTAGTTGCTATGAATCACCCTGTTATGAGTCATTATGAAACATGTAAGGCTGCTTTTTGTGTATCTAAGAACAATCAAAACCTTCATCATAGGACTCCCTTTGTGCAAGATCAGTTGGTGTATTGAGCAGTTGCATATTGTCACACAAAAAGATTTTCTGAGAATGCTTTTTTCTTGTAATAGAGTATCAGCTGCATTTGTACAATACAGAAGTACATTATTTTCTGCTTGGTTTTGTTTCCAGCCATATTACCAGACAGAAAAAAATGCTTATTATTCACAAGTGTCAGTTCTGAAAAATAATTCTAAGGCACAATAAATCATACAACAAAAATGCTCCAAGAAGACCTCTTACTGCTCCACTCATGCCCTAGAGCTGCTGATCATTACATATAAAACACATGGTTATTCTAATAAAACACATTAAGATTTTATGGCACAGTGTCTTGAAATCACTCAGAAACAACCTAGAAATGTCATTAGTGGGTGACTGTGCCATGTGAATTATAGTTTTTGCCCAGTATATTATTTCATACTCTGAGAAATTTGATCTACTCAAATCGTAATTATTTTTGTTTTCATCTGAACATTAACCCTGCTCCATCTATGGGTAAGTGACTAACCTGGCTCCAAGTTCATTCCCCTCGGAGAGCAGAACACACGCCAGCACATTAGGAAAACAAAGAGCCAGTCTCTGTTTCATGTTAAGCTGAAAACATCTGGTAAAATAGTTCTTATTATATTTGGTGCACCCTGAGAGGCTACTTTGAGATAGCAGGGCAAGCACGAGTATTTTAGAAGAGAAAGGGTAATAATGTGTTATTTTCTCACTTGGCAAAGAAGATGCTAAATAAATTATGTGAATTATTCAGTGCAGAGGGACACATTATATTTTCTATTTCTGCTCTTTGCTCAGCCTGACATGATTTTAGTACATGCAGAGGTGAGAAGAAAAGGTCTTTCTTAATCTCTGAAGTATGGATTCCTTGATATTGATTGTAAAACAGGTTTTCTAGGTGAATGGTTGGAAGCTGGGGCAGCTGGAGTGACTGCAAGGAACAGTAGCACAGGGTTAGATCAACATCTCTGCCATGCTAAAGCTTCCCCTACAGCCAGGCAGGTCTTCCCTATTTTCCTCCTTTTCTTTCCTGCATCTTTCCAAACGGTGTGCTGAGACAAATGCTTGTGTTGGTAAATCTCTCTGCATCTTTATGTCACCCCAGAAGCCCCAGGGAGGAGGATGCTCACCAATGCTATGCATACATTCAGCCAAATACTGCTGAAGAGAGCGTGTGCCGTGTAAGCAGCCTTCCCCTGGATATTTATGTCTCCCCGCTTGCAGCTCAGGTCTGACAGAAGTTATGATACCTGAAAGTACTCTATCAGAATAGCAATAAACTTTCACTAATACAACAGAGTGCCCAACTTTCATGAAGCCTTTCTTCACAGGCACTTTAAACAGAGGATTACAGTCCCCTTGATGTAGCATAAATCCTAGGTGACATGTTGGATGCCATGAATCAAACCTACACTCTAAGGGCTGCAGCCACAGTGGCTGGTTTGTGAAGGCAAGGGGAGAGAAGCACAGGAGGAATACCCTTGTCTGCCTCACCATGCTCATTCAGTGTGAAAACTGTAAGGCCATCAAACCAATCAGCATTGGAAAAACATGATTTCAATGTCTCTAATGTGTGACGGCAATCTTTGTGATGCTGCACTGCTAATTTGTCTCAGTTGTCTTCAGTCTTCCACAGTGTGATACTAGACTGGTGCTCAGCATCTCAGGTAAATCAAACCTGCCAGGATGCCTGGCTTTTGTCCTGGGACACGTGTCCCTCACCAGCTGAACCAACCCAGCAGCTCCATTCATATCTGTCTGCAGATCCACACTATGACTGTGGGACAGCAAGGACCTTCCAGCCTTCCCCTCCTCTGTGTGTGATTTTTTCTCTGTCCTGACTATATGCTGGGATGAAGATGGGATTGAGCACCCCCTGGTTTAACCCAGGAACACAAGCAGGGAGGGTTAGCTGTGGGACCCTATACTGCATTGGAAATACTGCTGGTCTGCTCGTCAGAGAGGATAATCCCAGAGAACTGGAGGGCGGGGAGGGGATATTTTTATTGTTTCACTGGTCTTTATTGTTTTCTCATAGTTTTACAATCACTTTCACAAACAAGGCAGGCTTGCATTTAGGGAAGGGGAAGGTCTCAGTCCCTTTCTCAAAGGTAAGCATTTTGTCTTACATGCAGCATGCACTACAAAATGAATGTTTTGAATCACAAAGTTAGATCTAATGTAAACTTGGACCAGAGACTGCAAGTTCAGCTGAAAAACACATGCTCTTCAGGTGTTCTGACTACACTAGATTTGTCTAGCTGGATACTGCTTCTTTGGCAATAACTGCAAGACAGAGTTTTTGTAATAGACGAAAGGTAATAATTCCATATTACACAAACACAAACCAAACAAGTATAAATAGAACAAATATAAACACATGTAATAACTACAACAGATTGCATTTTGGGGAAGACTGCTTGTCTTTCCAAGAAGCTGGTTACAGTATCAGCCAGGTTAATATTTCTTCCTTGAAATCTGATTGTCAGAGAGTCGAATAATGGCTTAAAATACATCTAACTGTTACAGAATCATAGAATAGTTTGGGTTGGAAGGGACCTCTAAAAGTCATCTAGTTCCTGCCCCTGAAGCAGGGACATCTTAAACTAGATTGGGTTGCTTAGAGCCCTGTACAATCTGACCTTGAATGATTCCAGGGATGGGGCATTCACTGTAAGAATATGTCCTGACAGACTGAAGTCTGTCTTAAACACCTCTTACATTTTTTTTTCAGGTATTTCTTTCTGGGCTTTCTAAAGAAGACATTGCTGAATGTGCCCGGTTTTTCCTTCCAGGCTGACATAGGGGCTAATGTGCTAAAATTCTTGTGGATTCCTCACTATTAGGTAGAAAAAGGTCATTTTTCTCTTTACTGAATTAGGTACACAAAAGGCAGAGGACCTTTCACACTTAAAAATCTACAGTCAAATGCAGTGAGATAGTTGTAGTTTTAGTTTAGTTTCACTAAATGAAATCCTAACAAATGAAAGTTCAGCGCTTAGAAATATGCATCTGTTCAAACTGTCATGTAAAATCTTTTAACTTCTCTTATATCAAAGTTTCCACTTATAGCTAGTGCTACAAAGTCAGATTGAGTGACAGGGTTAGAAATGGACAAGTCCTTTAAAAGCTTTTGCTTTAAAATCAGTTTATGTAGTCTTCAAAGCAATAACATCAGAGATATTAACAGCCCTGGAGGCTTTATTTTAAAGACCACATAGAAAAAAGGAAATATTTTAATATTAAAAAGTCTTTTATATAATAACCCCCCAGTCCAGGAGTGGGGGGAGAACTCTGCTAAACCTTCTCAAAATATATGAGTCAGCTTTTGCTGCAGATCCTGGACTGTCTCAGGCTGAGTGTCAAATTGTATTAGCTACCCGTCCGTTGCTCCATCCATGAGACAGGAACCTGAGGGTGCTACTGCTGATGGCATATGGACTGTGACAGAATCAGTATAGGAAGGTATATCTTGGAAAGTGCAGCAGTCAATATGCAAAATATAAATTGATTACATTTCTTTATAGCTTTAATAGCTGTTGTCTGCCAGACTAAAGCTGTTCAGACTTGGTTACGCATTCCTGATAGTGCTTGAATGATGTATTAGGACTTGCATTCCATAGACATTACCTATTTTCTGTCAAATCTTTCTTAACCTGTCTGTGGAGCTAGTCACACAGCTTCACTTCTAGTAGCCACGAGCCTTTGTGAGGAAGAACTTTACCTTGTACCATGACCAAACAGTTGTGTAGTACCCAATGCAATGTCAACAACTGAGAATGAAAGATTCCCAGAATACTCCTTAGACTTCTCTCACGTTTGTTGACTCACTGTTGGGTGAGGTTTGCATTTTTTGGAAATATGTGCATCGCAAACATTCAAGCGCCTCAGAAGCTTTAACTCAGACATATCTTCTGAGCAGACTGGGAGCTGTGATGTGTTGGGAGTTGCTTCAACGTTCAAGTATTTTCAGGAAAAAGATAGCGAACTAGTAAGAATCAAAGCAAATAGTAAGTTCTGCCATTACAACTGGCCTGAGAAAATTAAAAGGAAAGCTAGGCTGATTTCCCAGCCGAATCCTACTGCTTCTTACTTTTTAGTACACATACATCTCTAAGTTACCCTCAGCAAGCTTTCTGGCTAGCACTAATAGATGTTAGCATGCACAAGCAAGAATGCCGTATAAGATACAAGGATATAGCCCTTAACACTTTTTCCTCAAAAAGCCAAGGTATAGTTCGTTATGTTGTAAGAAAACAGCTCTCTGAAGTAGCAGATCTCAGCTCATGCTCACTGATCTCAGTCTGTGCCCTTACCTGACAAGATATCAATCTACAGTAAAATCGAGGACAGGAGGACAGAACCATCCAAAGACCCCTTCAGCATCCACATCAAAGGGCCTCCTCACATGCCAAGTGATTACATGGAAACTAGCTCACTCCTGGTTTGTAGCCCCCTAATCTCATACAAGGTCTCTCCAAGACACAGCAATTGAACAGGATTGCACCAGTCTCCTTTACCGCAATGGTCCAGTAATTTCTGTCCTGGTTTTCCTGACTGAAGCCACCTGTGCACAGATTTATTTCTCCTGTCCTTATTTATTGCTGGTTCACCTTGCTTGAAAAATGGATGCTTCCCGTCTTTGAAAGATGCCTAATGTTTTCTAATATCACCTAATGGAAGTTCTTATCAACTGCTGTAATATATTTGGCATCTCCATAAAGAAGCATACCTTGCTGGACCACAAGAGGAACTACAGACATGTAAATATGCCTATCTTCTTACCACTGTGCATTCCAAGGATGCATCTGAGAGGGACAGTGAAGGCAAGAAGCCTGTCTAGGTCTGGACCTGTGCTGGGAGGTGGGGCAAGCAGCAGGGAAAGCTTACTGTGCTACTTCAGGGGTCTTCTTGTCAGAGCTGTCATACATTCAATCCCCAAGTTCAAGCGCACAATCATGAGACAAATGTGAGTGCTTAGTTGTGTTCCTTAAGCAAGCCATGTGTTACATGGGTTTGCCTTGAACTGAAAGAGAAAAAATAGGGTGCTAGACATCTGGGGCTTTCCCACTAATGTAGCAATTCATCATCTGGATCCTTCCCTGATTCTTTTTATTTTAATTCTGCTGCATAATCTGAAAGAAAAGTTCTAGTATATTTCTGACAGTCCAGATGCATCAAAAGAACTCCCAGTTCCACCACTCGACCATTGGGTGCTTAAAGATTTAGCTTCTTTCCTTTTCCTCCCATTTCTAAGGCTTTATTTGTGCCAGAGAATGTCACAAAACACCCACAAATCAGTCATGGCAAATAAATTTGTAGAAATGCTCAAAGCTCTTCTCTAGCAGTTTAACTGAAAGTAAACTGAAGAAAAGTATCTGCAGGAAAGTATCTATCTCCTCCCCCCCACCCCACTTGGTATTTAATAGATGTATAGCTGATATGGTGGGAGCAGATGTCACAGAAATGGTGGAAGCTGTAGCCAAGGTAAAATGCTTTGTCATGGATGTTCCCAAAAGAGAGAGAAAATATGGTTCCCCATTACCTGAAAGGAGCATTCAGACCTTCCCAGCCTCTTAAACTTTGTTCCAGATGCAAATATCCTTCTCAAATATGATAACTCTAAAAAGAAGGACTTGAAATATAATAAGCTTCTACGAACAGCTTTAAACTTAGGAACTACATTTATGACACTTTAAATACAACAGATGGATCCACATAATTAGCATCTTATCTGCATATATTTGTAGATAAGAAAAGAATACTCTTAATGAGCAGGTGGGGAGCCTGTATTCTCCTAATACTCCGAAGTCTTTGGGCTCTCTCTTTACACCAAGTACACAATTTCAACTGGCATCACAAGGAGCAGTGCAGGTGGAGGATGCCTTTGAAAGTGAAGAAGGCTTTAGACGCTCTGACTCCCCACCCCCACAGTATGTATATTTCAAGGTATGAGACGAAGAAAAAGAACAATTTTAGGGAAGAACTAACACTGTTAGACCATCTAGACTTAAGTTTTTAAGACCTCCACTAATTACATGGAGCCTGACGGAGCTCCTGCTATGAACAGAAATACTCAGGTTTCTATTGTGGCCACTAGTTTTCAGAAAAGATAAACCATTTTCGGTTGTATGTCATGCTGGAAGCTCTAGGCACAAGAAATACCAATGACAGATCATCTTATTTCTTTTTCAGAGATCAAAATCTTACAAAAGAGGAAGAGAAGTCAAGAGATTATACAGGCTTATAAAAAATGTATAAAGAAGAACTTATCATTGATTTTTGAAAGCTCAACTTTTTGTGCTATAAACTGCCCAGAGTTTGGGCTCCAATATTAACAGCATTCATCCACTGACTAAAATGAGCCTACAGCTAATTGACTTTCATTTATCTGCCCTGAACTATTCAAGCAACTGAACCAAATGTCATACCTGAATAAACAATAAGTCAGTGGAGAAGTAAGAAAATAGTTATAATGTTGTCTTACCCTTCTCAGACAAAAAGAATATCCACCTGAATGTTGGTTTATGTTACTATTGCTGAGCTACCTCCCCATGAGCCCTGTGAAAGAAATAAGTATTGAGGACACACCGGAGGAGTCGAGAGCTGTGGACTGGTGAACAGCTTCCATGGGTGAAAAGATGTGGGAAGATACAAGTGGAACCAATCAAAAAATGAGACCTATCACTCTTACAAATCCTTTTAAGTTGTTTTTGTTGTTGGTTTCTGTGGGTTTTTCTTCTGTACTGGCCTTGTATACGGCAGAAAAAAGTCTGAATATTTTTTGTATTTTAACTTGGAAACGGGGTCAATCTTTTAAATTGATGTTTTAGAAAAAAAAAAGCAACACTAAATTGTGAATTTGATGGTTTCTGACAAACTTTAGAAGTAAATTCAGATGTAAAGTTCAGATTCAAATAACGCAAGTACTGAGCAGCAGGGACAAGCAGTTACAGACATAATATGTTAAAGATGATAAAAGTCAGAAAGATGTGTCTGCAGCTTCAGCATGGCAATTATTCTGCCATTTTTTCAATTTGAAGAAAATTAAAGTTGGCACCATATGCCAGCAAGAGGAACCACAATAGATCTATGGCCAAAACACATATTTTTTATCTCCTTCCTGTCTTCTTCTCGTCCTCTTATTCTTTCTCCCTCTTCCCTTCCTGTCTTTCTCAATAATCCATTTTGTTAAGAAATTATACAAAAGAAACAACTGAACAAAAGAAACTGCCTTGCCAAAACTGTAACAATAAGAAGATACATAGTTTTTGTTATTGATTCAGCAGAATTTGAATCTATTAAAAATCTTCGAGTTTCAATGTATTAAAATCTTATAGGATTAAAAAATCAGAAACTTTTGGATGGTTTCATCTCAGTATTTTTCATCCCTGATATTGTTCTAAGACACAAATGATCATGACTATCTTTTGCATACTAAATGATTTAATGACTGTACTGACATATTGTCAACATATTGACAAGGATATACTCTTTCAAAGGAACATTAAAAAACTACAGCTAATCCACCACAAGAAAACTACTACTGAGTTTAACAGGGGCATTAGCTAACACAAGACAGTACAGAGAGTGCTGCTTCTGCTGATATAATTAAAGCACTTATTTTGAATGGGAACTTTTTGGCAAAGCCCGACTTATTGCAGGCCTGTGCCATGCTCTGCTGCTCACTTGGTGCAGGACAGACTCAGCCAGGTGGTGGTAATGGATGAGCCCACAGGCAGCCCCCACTTGGTACCAACAATTATACACCTGTGTGGTCTTGATTTTATCTAACAGTGCAGCAAAAGTTCTCATGTGGACGTCCTCTCTGTTTGGCAGTAGAAGTGATTAATGAAGTTGTTTTCTTGTAAAAGAACCCTTTAACAGCTCAACTGACCAAAATGGGGTAACCACTGCAGAGATGGAGTGTGTGTGGAGTACTGAACCCGACTGGAGCTCCACACCGCGCTGCACAACTTGGCATCCCCAGCTTCCCACAGCAGGCAAGATTATTTATGCTGTTGCCTTTCTCTTTCTAGTGTTGGATCCAACAAATGGCACCTGAAGAGATACTATGCAGAGCCTGAGTGCCTTCCTTACCAGTGTCATAATGAACCAGCACCCCCAGTTCAACACAGGTTCCTATTTCTATGTCACCAAACCAAGGCCATTCTTCCCAAAAGACCTTCTATCTTTAAAAAAGTGGGTTTGAAAGAAGCTATAGTGGATCAGTGCCAAAGAGCAGAAAGGACAGAGCCATTCAGTGGTCTATACACACAGACGTCGTTAATGTTACAAACCATATTTCAAAGTGAAAAGATCACATTTACCATTTCACCCTCTGCTCTAAATTCCTACCAGCTTTTCTTATCTTTTCACAAACAAAAGAAAAAAAAAAACATGTGATGAAAACTAATGTAAAGAAAATAAAGAGAAAATAGCAGAGATCAAGCTGCTGGGAAAAAACATCTGCTGCTGGGTTTCATGTTGACGTTTCTCCCCACAGGAAAAGTTAAACTCTTTCTGCCGGGACTCAGCGAGACACAAATAATGGTTGGAGGAAGACGGAGAGTCAATGTGTTATTTCATTTGGCAGTAACAGTCGTGTTACCATCCCCAGGGACAGTAAGACACCTGGAGGGAGGTTTGCAGCACAAGAACAACCTGGGCTGAGCCAGCCTGCATTGTTCAGGTTCCGGAAGGGGTGGATTTAGTGGTAATTCCTAAGTATTGCGTTGCAGCCTTCTCAGTTTCACTCACCTCGGGGGATCTCAAATCAACAAATGTCCATGGCTTAAGTGGAGAGCTGACCCTCCTGCCCGATTTCACTTGGCAGGCTTGCCAGGGTAGGTGAATAAACATTACCAAACCTTATAAGGTGGCTCATTCTGCTGCTGGATGTTCAAATAGGAATCCAGAGCACAAACCTCAAGCCCACAGCACATGTTGCTGCCCCACAGCTGCCTTGGACCCCACCTCTAAGCCTTGAACCTCATTTTTAGCCCCAGACAGTCCCTTTCTCTTAGGCATGGACAGGATACAACACAGAAAATAAAACAACATTTTGTGAACTTCCCAGCTGATGGCTGTGTGCTTAAACTAGGTCTCCCTGTGACTGCGTAGCTCTCAGCTTCCTGGTCTACTACCATGAGAACATGAGTTGATCATTTAGGGGCAGTTCCAGGAGAGTCCAGTCTCAGCAGTGCCAAGTGCTGCAGAGGATATTCTGGTCTTCACAAGGCCTACTGACACTTTCAGACACTGCTAAGTACATTAAAGAAGTGACATAACTACCCAGGCTCAAAATCACCTATAGCTAGAGTTATCTAAAACCTTCCCTTCACTTCACTGGCAACTCTCTGCCCCAGTAGTGACTGAGTGACAGTACAGTATTTACACAAAATCCCCATCATTCAAGGCAAATCGAACTGCGAAAAGTTTGCCATTAAAACTGGAAAGAAGTTAGAATCATCTGATATTTCATCTGTGACACAGATGAGCTACATCTATGAAGGAGAGCTCAAATGAGACAGAGTAAGCAGTTTCCTGAGTTTTCATTTTTCATTCCATTTTCCAGCTGGTCTGAGTCAAGTTCCAGAGGCACAAATAATATGTCAAAAGGGATCAGACACGAAGGAAATCAGTAACTCAGGCAAGGCTGAGAACCAGCTCCTGGGGAATCAGAGTATTTCACTCTGGTCAGTAAAGAACTGGCTAGTGAAATATTGATGTAGGACTCATGAAGAAAGAGGAGCTGCTACATGAAATACACCTAATAAAGATTTTTGCAGGCTATAAAGAGTATTGTCCAGAATATTTAGCATGTATAAGCCCCTAAAAGCCAGAGATGCTGACAATGATGTTTGAACAAGTACAGAGAGAGTTTTAGCATTCCCTTGCTGACTGATGTATTTTCCTTTCAGCATTCAGTTTCAACACAGGCTGGAGAGTCATTAAATGTCAGGAGAGATCCTGTTTTGGAAATGAAGATGTCTGTGTGGGTGTAAGATTAAATGCTCCCCCATCTTTCACATGACTCGATGTCTGAAAGACCCAAATGCAGTATTTTGGTTGAAATGCTGCTTAATCCAAGCCTAGCCATAACCATTCATAAAGATCTGCAAAAGGGCAAAGAATGCTATTTATCATTATGCTGAATTAGAAGATTTTACATCCCTTCTGTTCACTGCTTGGTTTTCTTGGCTGTGTTGTCAAGATTAAGCAAAATGACACAGACAGCAGGATTTTATAATATCCTTGACGTGGCTGCTGTCACCTCTAGTTATTATTGGAAAGCTATTTGTCTGAAGTTACAATCTGTTTAGCAAATGACAAAACCAAAAAGTTGGAAGAGAGGAGAGAATTTTCAACAGAAAGTGAGTTGTGGTTATAGGATGCAATTTGCACATTCAGAATTTGAAGTATTCTGTGGGATTAAATGTGGCCACAGAACCACAAGATTCTGTAGACAGTTTTAGGGTGTCTTCTGTCAGAACAACGACTGCAACAGCCACAATATAAAGTACTGAACAGGTACAAATCACTACAAATTTGATAAAAATTTTGAAAGCATCGACTTTGCTTCAAAGGACTTAAAGTACTCTAACTTCAAGCTGGACCACATGTCATCGTACCGAACAGCCAGCACAAAACTCAGCGTGCACCTTGGCAAATTCAACAGGAATATGACCATGGCCTAGTGCCTGTCCTGGATCCCTCTGGTACAGCCAGGTAGTTTTGCAGTGCAAATATCCATAATTAATGAACATGGAATGATGGCCTGATTTCTGTTCCAATAAGTGATTGGTGAAAAGCAGAGCTGCTCCCCCAGTGCTCCTGTGGAAGTGTACTCTGCAGCAGGCATCACTAATGAAAAGAGGGAAGCTTAACATGCTTCAGCTGAGTCTATCCCTGGCATTCAGTGCTCAGCCTCCGAAATTCAGCCTTCTGTAAGAAGATCCCCACCAGCGGTGAGGCAACATAAACACTGGTTACTTTAGAAATCATTGGCCATGGGTTATGTCCTCTGGATTTCAGAAGAAAACACCTGTGACTGTGATTTGTGGTGAGCTTCCTTCACCAAAACCATTGCAAGGCCATGACGATTAAAACAGCATGCCCCAGAAACTTAGCAATTCACCCTCAAGGTATTTGATGGATAGAGTCTATTCTTGTGACTATCGCCTGGTGTTGAGTCCCATCCACCAAACTCCAGCAGCTACTAACACAGAGTAGCAGAGAAGGGACTATGGAGGTGGGGAAAGACTTCCCCCAGACTGGAGGAGAGCAATAAAGATGACATCCCAAACCCCTGCCATTCACAGCTCTGCATGAACCACTGCAGGGATTTGAGGCAATGTTTCTGCCCAAAGAGAGACCCAGGAAGCTGCCACCACCTTCCTGTAAACTCACAGCATGTTCTGGTGGGTGCAGCAGCTCTGGGGCTAAGCTGTGCTCCCCTTTCCCCACCAGAGACACAGGGTTGTGCTCCAGAGCTTCTTCAGGGCTGAACTCAGCTGCTGTGGGAAGGCAGCGGAGAGAAGGAGCTCAGCCCCACGGACTGTGAAGCTCAAAAGTCATCAGGCAGACACATTATGGAAACAATTACCATTTCCTTTCTCTGTGGAGCAAGGGTCTCAAATATGGTATTACCTTTCTCCTAGCAAACCTCATGGTATTTATTTTCTGTTATACAGTGTATACATTATCTGCATGAATCATTAGTGCTAAACAGTGTTACGAAATGAGAAAGCAGATGATAGTGCTGTTTAACAGCATTAAGTTATAATACGAAGGCTGCTTGTCAAGTGAACAAAACACCAGAGTTGTTCAACAGTTCAACAATGAAAATGCAGAGACAAACAATTATTGAGTAATCCCCTATATTATTTTGAGCAGGGTTATGTCATAATTGGCCCCTGAATTGAAAATAAAAACAGCATAGACTTGTTAAAAAAATAAAAAATACCCCAGATAAAGCCAAAAATATGTTCCTTTTTTTTTTAGTACTTGTCAATGAAATGAAAATCCCAAACAAATTCATTTCCATGTCAGCACTTTGAACAACAGCAAATGCCACGAGAAGCTCATTTTTAGCCCACTAGCACCAGGGCAGTGCCAATAGCCCATCAGTCCATGCATCCACGCAGGGCACTTCAGCAGTAGATTTTGTTCCCTTCTGGCAACCCCTGCCCCACGTCAGGGTCAGTCCAACTGAGTCCCAGGGCTTGGACTTGCCCCACTTTGCATGGAAGAAATAACTTCAGTGAGACAAAGAGTGAAAGAGCCTGTTGGGAAGGTGAACTCCTATTTTTCCACCCTAGTGCGATGACTATTTAAATACTTTGTACTTAGTAAAACAGCTTCCACAAGTAGGACTGAAACCAACACCTGGGGAGTATTTTAGCTCCCCTGAAGACAGGGGCTTGCACCCCCTCCATCAGAAAGGGCAGCAACTGGCTCAAGCTCTCAAGTCCTTTCAGACTTGAGTCCTTTCAGTCCTCCTGCTCTCCACCATCCCCCTTAGTGACCCTCGTCCTCAAAACATCTTCAACAGTCTCAGGGCAAGCTTCCAAATACTTTCAAGATGACTAAAAGTCATGCTTCTCAACACAGGAGCTACTCAGCACAGGGGAAGGGGTAGGAGGAATGCTGCTTAGTGCAGAGGCTTGCATGAACCGACGAGCGCTTTATAAGCCTGGTTTTGTCATCCTCTGATTCACCAGCTGCAGGGTTCCATTAATCAACAGAAAACACCATCCTTGGATAATTTGGAAAAGTCAATCTGTTACGAGCTTTCACTTGCTAGAAATGATCCTGGATGAAGAGATCAGCATGGCTAGAGAGAGTTTCTTAAATAGGCTTTCAGCGGTAACCTGCGCTGTCAGGTGTCAGACCGTGGAGGAGTCCCCTGCTAATGTATTTTACAAGTAAATCCTTTCCCCACATTGCCCCCGCTGTAGTATCTATCACTATTATTGTTTTCCTTACAATTCCTCTAGCTATCCAAAAAGAGCACTGAAATGTCCTTCTGTTCCTCTGAGTTTGTCCTTTGAAGCCCATTAAATCTTACTCAGCTATGTATACCTTAGAGAAAATAAACTGCTATGCCATGATTAATCATCTCAGATCCAGATATATTTGTGAGGTGGAGATGTACTGAGAATGACTGAAGACATTGAAGGCTATTAGAGCAAACTGAAGAAGAAAGAGAAAAATGAAAGCCCCTGTGCACTAACTAGAGGGGGGAAGGGAACAACAGAAAAACAGGATTAAGGAAAAACCAGAATGACAACCCAAACAGAACCTCTTCCTACTACTTGCAAAATGATGTCACTGAACATCCCACTGCTATTAGGGAGAGGGCGAAAACAAAAACACATGGCAAAGATTAGTCACAGGGAGGAAGACATGTGGATACTACAGTGATGAATACTGTGTTGCGAAGGGAAGGTGGTCCATAAGGGAAAGCAGAGTTTCTGTGTAAGAAAGAAAAGGAGAAAACTATATAAAATTCTGGTACTTAAAATGAAGAAGGAATAATATCTATAAGAATGAGATTCTTCTCCTTAAAAACAAATAAATAAATAAATAAATAATCTTGGATTAATTGTGTCTTTCTTTTAAATATCCTGAGTCCAGACCACCATCATCCTAATTGACTTTGAAATTGCATTTTCCAAGCAAAAAACGCTCTTGTGACAGCTGCTCTGGAAAATTTATGTGCCTGGAATGGCATATACCTGCTATGCAGCTCCAGTGGCAGTGATCTAGCAGGGAAGCCACTGTGAAGACCAGATGGAAAAACAGAAATAGGAAGTTTCTGCAGGTTTCTTTATTTTTTATAAAGAACAACTGGGGGAAAAGCAGTAAAAGTCAGTAAAAGGTAAACTGCAGAGTAAAAAAGAAAATGAGAGTACGGCTTGGTGGAGAGTGAAAGGGGGTGCAACTTCAAATCAATGTTAGACAACCGGTCCTGTTCTGCACACAATTAAAACATTCCCTACAGATAACATGAACATCAAAGGCAATCTCTGCTTTTTGCAGTTTACATGTGCTTGTTAACACAGGTTTCCTCATTCAGTGACTTTTCCTCAGTTTGACTCTTAGATGACATCCTATGGCTTTAGTACCAAATATCTGAAATGAGAAAATATTAAATCCTACTTTTTATTTGTAAGGTTCCTCTCACCCTGTATTCTTTATTAGGCAGTTTTCACATGCAAGTTTTACTCCAACAACGGATGCGGCCACCAAATGATTTAAAGAGTTTTCTATATGACCAAGGCCTGAATATATGATCCCCCGCACACTGGTGGTGCTATGGTGTTGTCCCAGAAAAAGATGCAGTCCGTGTCAGTCCAAAAAGCCAAAAAAGAGTTCAAAAGTCCAACACAAACCTCCTTTGAGGTGCCACGACCTTGTCTTCTTAAATCTTGTTGGTTTACCTCTTCTTTAGGGAGAGACCGCCACAGCCTCTTGGGTTTATAGTTATTTTTTCAACAGCGGGCAGCGGCGCTGAGGAATCCCAACACCAAACAAAACCATGCTGCCACTGCTCCCAGAGCGCATGGCAGCAGCAAGGATCACTGGAGGATGCTGACCACACAGTGCCTGGCACAGCACCAGCTCCATTTGTCTCGCTTTGTTATCTTCACAAAAGGCTTGGGTGCCTCTCAGCCACAGAGTCACGTCACAAAATAAGATCAGATTAAAAGGCTCAGGACTGGTGGCAAAGTGATATTCGAACTATTCTGAATACCTGCAATCAGCTTAAATATTATAAAACAGCAAGCTGCATTCTAATCTATATCCCCTCTCCCACTTCATTTATTTTACATAAAGCAATAAATTCCTTAAGTTACTACTGAAATCCTTTCTCTGAGCACCATAACTAATTAATCCCTCTGCAAATGGATAGCGTTGTTCCAGAGGAACTGCAACTACAGTGCTTGTCAGTTCATTTGATAGTGCTTGATACATGTGGCAAAGTCTCAACTTTGTGATCAAAGTTGCATCAACACTTACCCAAATTCAAGCCCTCTTAGACCTACAGGGGAAATATGTCCAAGGCTATAAGCAAGCATATGAAAATTATCCTGATTTTATTGATTCTCTCTGCTGGCACTCAGTCCCATGTCTTTCACAGATACGCTGCCATTGTACATTACAAAGACGTCTCTTCTTTGGTTTCACCTTCCCCTCAACAACAGCTTTCTTGGCAGTAAACAGAGGATGTAAAACATGAATCCTATCACACAGTGAATGCACACCAGGAAAAAGGCATTGTCCCCATTGGCCATCATGTCACAACTTTCAAGAAGTCCCAGGAACAACAACAGCATTTTGAGGCCAAGAATTGCTAAATGATTAAAACTCAAACAGATACGCTGTGTAGCAGCAGCAGCAGCCTCTGTGGAAAATTCACGAAGGTTATCCTTTGAAAATGCTAATCAAAAGAAAAATGATTCGCTTTGGTACCAGCCACTCTTTAAAATAACAAAGAGTGTGCTCATTTGGATTGCAAGACTATTTGTGTAAAGACAGGAAGAACATCGGTTTAGCATAATGATGAGGTCATGTTGTCAGAAGCCAGCCCAGGCGAATGCATCCCCAGGGGCCACCAGTTTAAGGCAACAGAAAGAATCACCATGCTGGACTGCAGGAATTACTTTTCACTCTGCAAAGAGCACACTTCACTCTGCCTTAGTGAAAATGAAGGTACAGAGCGCTTTTTCACCATTCAGCAGCACAGGAGCTTTGGCATTGCGGTGTCTATGTCCTTCTCTAAAGCCTGATGAATAATAGGCATTGATGGGCATTACAAGAAGTACATGTACCAGTTTCAACCAAATGTGGTTGGTTTTAAGATGCAGGAGTCTAACAGAGAACACGTTCCAAAACAGAGAAGAAATTATCTTAGTTTTCCAGCAGTTCATCAAGAAATTCCCATCTTTCTCCACACTTGTCATTTTCAAAGGTGCTACCAGCAATTGGAAGAGAAAGAAGACGCTACTCATGCAGATCAGAGCTTGACCGATATTTGGAAGTTACTTTTAACATATAGCTGCCGTACAGAGCATGCATTGGTAATTTCTTTGGATGTGCACAGGCACAAGACAGCCACAGCATGATTTCACTGATTGTCCAAGGAGACAAAGCAGGTTTAAGTGCAAAACTATTAAAGTATGTTGCTGTATGAAGAAGTATTGCTGGGAGTGCAGTCCTCAGAATACATCTCTGCAGAGATGAAGCAGTGTCAACTCAAGCTGCAGGCTTGCTCCATTCCTGGAGCTTTCCAAAACTGACCTGGGCACAACTTGCACAACTTGCAGGATCTGCTTTGAGCAGAGGCTTGGACTAGAGACCTCCAGAGGTCACTTCTGATCCACATGAGCCTGTGACCCTCTTAAACCAGCTTGGAGCACAAGCAGAATTGTCTACAGGCACATGTACTTGTACAGACACATCTGTTTAACAGAGGAAAAGAAATAGAGAAGAAGGTGTTGTTTCAACAGGAAAACACTCACCCCTTAACCTTTCTGATTCCATGCGAGCAAGGTAGGCGTTAGCTGCACTTTACAAATCAGGGAACTGAGTCGCAGAGGGATGGACTACAGTACCCAAACCCACACAGTAAATCAGTGCACAGTCCTGGGTCTTGGGGCATTTCAGTCAGTGACCTTGCCCTTAATCCTTTATTCCATACTATATCTCAGAAGAATCAGGGATTATCAGAATATGTCAGTTAAACAGAAAACAGCTTATATTTTGACCGCATTCAAAAAAGTCCTTTGAAGTGATTAATTTGTTTGTTCATTGTAATTTCATTTACACACAGTTCAAAGGTGCAGCATTCTCCTTTTTTATGGAAGCAATTAGAGCCTGTGCTTTTTTCCAATTAAGTGACCCCTCGTCTTCTTCTAGGGGGTTATAAACCAGAATTAAGATGATTCTAGGGGGAAAAAGATCTATAATAGTAATTCATACTAGTTGGCCCCAGATGAAGTACTGAATTCAGACGATGAAGTGAATTCCTCTATCAAAGGGTCTTATTCAGCTGAGGTGTGGGAATACCCTCCTGTGATAAAAGCACATATTAGTCAAGAAATAGCTTTCAAGGATGGCTGCTGCCAACCAGCATAAATCAAGGACTGCAATTGATTAACTAATTTAAACACTAAAGACAGCTTTGGTTGCTATGGCAATAAAAGAAAGGTCGAAACCCTGATGACCTTGGAGGCTCATGATCCCCTGGAGATTTCAGAAACTAAAGTCTGGAAATATATTAAAAGATATAATGCTAGCCAGATTGCCTTTTAATGGCTTGGCTGTTTTGTCAGCTGGAAGACAGACTTCTCAGCATGTTTCACACTAGTCTCCAGTGTGCAGCTACCTCTGACTATCTGATATCTTTTCAGCATCAAAAATCAGCTGGGACATCTGAAAGCCTCAAACATTTCCTTTGAGCTCCATTGTTGGCCTGTTACTTTCAAATATCAGTTCTCTTTCTCATCGAGCACTTTATTAGCAAGTTCTTATCGCTAAGTTAGCTTCCTGGGTAGCTGCTCCTAAATTCATTGTACTTTTCATCCTCCTTAGAGGTTTGATTCAGTCTTTAGATGCATAAAAAGCCACTTCAGAAAGTGGCAGAAAAGCAGTGCCTGAACGTCCCAGGAGAAACCCACAGAGCCCAAGGAGCATATTGGAGCCCCACCAATTTGCAGCACCTGAGGATGTGGCTGGTGATGCTTATGAAGTACCCGACCGCCTCCAGCAGAGCTTCATTGGGATCCTCCTTCTTTTACCCACCCGAGCCTGAGAGAAGCAGGGAACTTAGAAACTCTGTCTCTATCAGGTCCGAATTCAGCTGTCATGTTTTAGTAACAGACATCTGTGAGAGGCAAGCAAAAATAAGATGACTGCGTGACCACAACAGACTTACTGTGTAAAGCATTTGCCAAAAATGCCTTGAATTTCAATAATTACATAGGGCAGCCTATTAGCCTTATTTGGAAACATGCTTTTCATTTTGAGACACACAAAATAGTCGTATGTCTTGTGTTTGAGTACAAACACTGATTTCTTTTGTCAACATGGCAGGCAGTTTTTCTGAAAACAGGACTATTCTGCGCAGAAGGGCTTCAGTGCTTGAAAATAAATGCTGTTTCCAAGAGAAAAGCCTCAGAACATCAAGATTATCTGTTATTCCCCACTGCATTCATAAAGATTCAGATTACATTCCAATCTTACTTTCTAGAAAATATCTAAGCATGCTTTCCTCAGTTTTTAATTAAGATTTTTATCTATAATTGGCATTACATTAGTATTGTATTGTACATTAACCAGGGTAGCATCCACACTTGTTCTGCCTAAAACCACAGCCACCAAAATTACCACTGCAGCTGCAAACTGGCAAAATCCCTGAAATAAATGCATTCTTGAGCACTTAATTTGTCTTTACATTAGCCACTTTATCTTATTTGTCTGTTTACTGGATTTAACATATTTTAAAAACTGACCAATAAATGGGAGGCGTTTGCTTCTTACCCACCAGGGGATTTTACAGACTACATGAAAAGCATAGAAAAAGTAATTTCTGCCTGGATATCACAGAGGAAAGCAGGACTAGAATGAATCACTTGGTTCATTGGCTTAAGGAAGGTGGTAGGATCCATGGTGTGAGGACAATGCTTGGAGTTTTGTGTTACAATGACACTCTATACAGTGCCTGATTCACCTTCAGTATGGCAGGCACAGGGTGCCAGAGAGCAATAGCTCAGCTGCGGCAGTCTCTTACTTTGTGGAAGGGAAAGCATCCAGTTGGCTGGCTTTACATTTCCTAACAAGAAATCACTCTGGGTCAGCTCCATAGGACACCAGGCTCATTTGAATATTAAATATTTTAATTGACACATATCTTTATTCTCTCTTCTTTCTGCCCTGAATCCATGAAAGCTTTTGTGACAGATGCATGCTGCTTATTTCTGTAAGAGCAGATTATGGCCCACTTGGGAATGTCAGTCTTGATGCAGAGAACTCCTGCTGCACTGCTCCAGCAAGAGCAGTGGGACTCATCCTTCCATTATAGAAGTGGAGGGTGCTGGGGAGGGGTTCACCTGTAAACGTTATAGCTAACAGCATATCTACAACCTTCAACGTTACTGCAGGGTACTCACATAAGCCTCCACCTCCATCCACAGGAGATCTGCTGTCAGAGAAGGAATGAAGCTTTCTCTGATGCCTATCCAGATGCCCACCTCTTTTTCCTCCTGGAGAAGATGGTTTCTGAGGTGGAACAGTAGATACTGCCCCTGGTCCATCTCTGCATGCACATCCACCCAAACTAAGCCTTACTTCACTGCCAAGCTGTGGCCATAACAAGCCTTCGCACCATGAAAGCTAAAATTTTCACAAGGAGAATGGGAAAGTCCTGGGGAGCTGGGTCCCAAAATTTCCCATACTTTTCCAAGTTCCCAGCCACAGTTCCTTCCTGCTATAACACTTCACAATCTCCAGCTTAAAAAAAGAAACCAAACCAAACCAAAACGCCCAACACAAAATAGCCGGAGTCTTTTTTTACAACATCTGAAATCTTGACTTTTGTTTCCCATTGAAAGGAAGATGGAGACAGGGGAATCAGCTCCAGGGGAAGGGAGCCACTGCTGACCCCTTGCATGTGACTGGTGCCTGCCCCACATGCGGCTGTTTAAGATGCCTTTGGGCCTTCCAGCTGAAGTCTTCCTTAGGTTGCAGCACCAGGATGCGGTGCAGCACATCACTCTCATGAGTGACTGTAGCCGCAATGGGGAGGGAATACAGTGATAGAAAAGATACACACCAACAGTGAACTGTGTCTCTCCAGCATTCCCCCTCCCCTGCTTTTCCATTCCATTCCATCCTACTCTTGCCTTTGCTCTCCTCCCCTAGCAGCAGCAGATGATGTCCTTGCCACCATGCACTGCTGTCCCATCATAGAAATAATCCCCGGGTTTCCCCCTCCCTTTCCCTGTCCACTCCCAGCTGCGTGGCACTCGCCCAAAGTTTACAATGGAGGAATTTTAATAGGAAAACCCAACTGAACCAGGCAGACATGTAGCAGATTTTCCACCCTGTGCTGCTGGCAGAACTGAACATGGAGCTGTCGGAGCGTGGGCTGTTGATTGGGGTTCACTGATGCCTGGACAGCCTAAATGTGATGTGTTTTATCTTCTTGCCAAGGAGCATCATGGCAGGAAGCAACTGCTGCCACCAGGCTGCTGCCCGCAGTTGCTGTGCATGCATCACAGGACTTTTCTACCTGCCCACTATTGTGCGCTCTGCATCTTGTGGCCACGGAAGTGCTATAACAAGTTTAAACAGTGAGGCTTTACAAAATGAAAGGTGCATTTGCATATCTTTTTGCAGCCTTAGTCATGTTTGTCAGACTTTTTCTTCAAATACATGTGGTCACTGCTAACCAGCAGATCACTGAGTTTCACAGAGCCTTTGGTTGTCGTTTAATTAATCTTACTGAATTTGAGATTCCAGAAGCCTTCCCTCAACTAAAGTTTGCACCCAGTTCAATGAGTGCACTACCAGAGGGCTGAAGCCCCCCTGCAATCCCAGCTGGCCCAGTGTCTCTTCTGTGGTGGCCTCAGTGAGGATGGACATTCAAAGCCACCACATCTTGCCAAGTGCTTAAAGAAATGGGGAAGAAAGTCCACCCCACATCTCACACACCCTTCTCTGACTCATCCCTATGAAGCCTGGATGGGTTGAGTGCCATCCTACTGTCATCTGACCCTTCCCCTAAGCTTGGCACAAAGAAGATGCTTTCCACAGGCCCCAGGAGGAAACACTGGGGAACAACTTGGAAGCCGCTTCTTACAATGAACTGGGAGTGAACTCGTTTTCCTAAACATTTTTTTTATTTTTCTTTCATTTTTATTCCCCTCTCATTCTTTTGTATCCCGTATGGAAAAGTTAAAGATACTACTTATTACCATGGACCATCTGATCACTTTTATTTGACAAACATTGCCTTCTCAAGAAGTCAGTCCCAGGACGGAGTTGTTCTCAGGTGTTTAAAAGAGCTTCTGGTTTGATGAAGGAAATACCAGTGCCACAAGCCTGCTTTTGTCTAGCACATAGCTCAATCCCACCAGCAAAACTGGCTCATGCATATTATCCTTCACTCCATAATTCCTTGACATGATTCAGTAACCCTAAGCAAGGGCAAAATGTTATAATCCATTACTAGCCCTTTTCCCATCAATGCCAAACTGTTATAAATTATCACTCACCCCAGGCAGTCCAAGCTTATCCCATCTGATATGCAGACTGACATTCACAGTCCTGGGATATTTGATGGTTTTTGCCTGACTTTTCCATTTTCAGAATATGTTTGGGCTGTATATTCAGCTGACAAATACAGTAATAATATTAAGACAAAAGTCATCTTATGCAGTTTGGGCACAGTCCAGTTTATACAGCAGAATCTGATGTGCCCAAGCCTTGACTGATACCCACCACATAAATTTCCCTAGTAATTAACCTGGACTAATAACTCCCAGCCATGCTTAGGAGACCACCCTTTTGCCCTCGCCAGCTATATGCTCATCATTTAAAGTCACATGCTTTAGTGGCTGTTCCTGGCCACTTTCTGACAGTGAGAGAGAAGGTGGTGAGGAGGGAAGTCACACATCAGTGCATTCCCAGTTGATATTTTATTTTTGGAAGGACTCTTTGTCTTGCTCACTTTGCTGATGTCAATTAGGGAAATGGATGTGGGATGCAGAGGGTGAGCTGATGATGATGAGGATGGAGGAATTCCAAGCAACAGAGACAAAGCAGCTCTGAAAATCTCTGGCCTGATTACCAGTTTGCCTGCAGCAGTTTAGCAAGCTTGATTCCCCATTATGCTAGAAATGTTGTCCTACAAACTAAAGGGAGCTTAGCTCATCAGCAAGAGTTGCATTTTCATAAATCCAAGAAAAAAGAGAAAAAAAATCTCAAAGGTATTTAAACCCAGGAGAAAGGACCCTTCTGCTAGCTATGCCAGACTCCCCTCCCTTCCTCCCTCTCTGCCTTTTGCCGTGCCTCCTCAAGGAGCAGGCAGAATAAAGGCTGTCATGCTTATGGTCCTCAGGATAAGGAGTGTAACAAGGGCATAATTGGAGTGTGCTGCTCTCCTGTTACTTGTTTCCCAAAGCCTGTAGGAAGATAAGCATAAATTAGAGCAGCTATGAACTAGCTATCTTCATATCAGGAGCTGGCAGGCCTTGCAACACACCCTGGAAAACACTGGTCCCAAGAATTCCCCACAGCAGCTTATGCTATCTTTACCTTTCCATGCCTTTCCCTAGCGCAAAAACAGACAATTAAACCCAGTGCACTTAGCTCATCAGTGTACAGCTGTGTTTTTATGATTGGGGAAAAAAAAGAGAATAAAGCAAAAACATGCTTTAAAAAGCACTCCAAACACACTTTAGAAGAATAAGCGCAGGATTTTGCTCCTTTCTGCACACCAGTAGCTCTGTCAGCTATTCTGTAACTTTCAGCAAAATTTACAATTTTTATTAAACTCTCCTTTTAGGGAAGGAGTGGAAAAAGAACCAGTTTTAACAGTAGCGTATACCCATATGGTTAAATCTGCAAGCAGCAATGTGCATGTGGAAGAGTAAGAAAATCTTTCAAAAGATTCCAAGCTGACCCTCCTGCAGATGGATTTTTGAAAGAGATGCGGAGGGACAGAAACTCTTCCTGAACTTTAAGACCACCATTAAGGATTTACCAAGTCAGACCAAAGATCCTTCTAGTTCCCTATCTGGCCATCTGAAGAAGAACAGAGTAAGCATGTACAGACACTTCTCCAGATCATTCCTTCAGGCTTGCAGACTTTGCGGCTCAAGGACTTCTCAGCCAGAGGCAATGTCCTTATACTCAACAGCCCTTGGGGAATTTTTCTGCCATGAAGTGCTCTTATAAAAGAAGCAGTTCAGCATTTTCAGCAATTGCTACAGATGTTGCTCACGAACTGCGTGAAGGAACACCTCCTTTTATTTGTTTTGAACTCATTGCCTGCTAATATTCTTTGATGCCCTTTAGTTTCTATAATGAATAGAAGAGTCTGCTATTAATTTTTCTTTATAACTCAATATGAGTTTTTTGCATAACCTTTTCAGTAACCTCTTTTGCAGGCTGAGTATTCCTACTTCCTTAGCCCTTATGTAGGGGCTATTCTGTAACTTTTAGCAAATGTTACAATCAAACTCTCTTTTTAGAGAAGGAGTGGAAAAAGAACCAGTCTTAAACACAATATCCACAACCTGTGGAAACCCCAGTGTGAGGGTCTGTTTGCCCTGGGGTCTTGTTCCCAGCAAATCTGGACAGGGCATACCAGCCCCTGCATTGTAAATATGTTCCCAGGACCCCACCAGTTAACAGTTCTTAATGAAAAAGAATACACCCAGCTCTTGCAGAGGTTTAATCCATCTCCTTGGCTCCAAACAACTTTCTGGTACCCTTTCCCCACAGGCCTTTGGTTCTTCCACTGGTTGTAGTCTCCTCAGCAAAGCTCTGAATGAACCTCCAGGAAGCCTTAATACTTCTCCAGGCTCCATGTCACAGTCCATGACCTGCTGGGTAAGCTCTGTGGTGCAGTGGAGCCGTCTCTCCCCCAGACACCAACCACACAGCCCATGTCCCCTCCATACATATCTACCATCCAGGCACATTTGCAATGCGTATGGAGTGAGCAGACTGAAATAGAAAGAAGGAGCCATGTCTTTGGACTTCCAGGTCAATTTATCAATAAGGATGAAGAGGAGCCAGAGTCTCTGCTAAACACTGAATTAAAAGTAAAAAGGGAAAATCACCCTCAAAGAGCGTTTCCTGTTCTTGCACCTGAATATAACACCAGATCTGTCAAGGGCACACTGCTTCTCAGAAATGTCACCTAGGGAAGCTGCTGGAGCGTGCCTGATGCAGAAGCAGCACAGACCTGCTGAGCAGAGGCAGACAAACACATCTGGTACTGTGAGCCCATCCACAGGACCTGTCCCCTCTTGTTTGAGAAGTATTTGAAAAATAATGATATGATACCGACACTACATTTCAGGATGTTTCATAACCAAGCAGCAACACAATAGCTTCCATGAAATCTTTCCTCTTTCCGCCTGAAAAATCTACTTAGCTGCAAAGAGATTCCCATTGCTGCCCACACATTGTCCCCCTCTCGCCTTCAATCCATACAGGTGGAATTGCTCAGGCAACTCTCCTTATGAATGGGTGAGTGTCTACTGAAGCTGTTCCACAGCATTATGAAGAATCGAGGATTAATGAAAACAAGAAAGTGCAATAAAACAGTATAGACAGTATATCAAAAAGGAATAATGATTGTGCAGCTGAGGTTAAAATATTTTAAAACTATGGGTTTTTTCTATGCTTGGAATTGCCCATCACCTAATTTTGAACAAAGCTTTTGTTCAAGATCTTAGCTGAACTTTCTTTTTGCTGTTTGTGATCAGCTATTTATGCTTGTGTTTGCCTTAGTGCTGGCTTTCAACAACAGGGATAAAAGCCATTCAGAGCATTACATATTATTAGTTATTTCTGTGGCTGTGTGAAGAGATATGGGGGGCTGGGGTTTGTTAGGGTTTTTACATTTAATTGTGTTCACCTTGAGAAGGAGAGTTGTACAACCACTCCACTTCCATGCAGATGGGATTTCTTACTTGTGAGTAGGAAGTGGCACAATTTGGGCTGCATTTGCATAAAGGCTAATTAAGAAAAGCAAAATCATTTGATCAGAAAACTGACATTCTAATGAAAGCAAATTCAGGTGTTGTAAGTGATGTGGATTCCACCTTGATAAATCACCCACCTCCTTTCTCGTTGATTTAGCACTATAATAAAAGACAATGGGCTGCTTTTTTTTTTTTCTCCCACTGGGTTGTAATGATTTACAACTGCTTTTTTATTTCCTTTCACACAGTACCCTGGAGCTGCCTCCAACCTTTTCCCCATAAGCACTAAGAATTTGGATCCTTTTTTCCAGGCAAATAAATGTAATATTCATTGTTCGGTGGTGTGCTAACTGGCAGGAGGCCATTTGGACTTGAGGCAGCCGCTGCCTTCTCTCCTCACTTTGAAGATAGGTTTCCCTGCCTGTGTCACCAGCAGTTTGCACTGTCCTTCACGAGACTGGGAATAAAATTATCCCTGCCTCATAGGGACTGCTTTTTCCCCTTTCACAGAGAAACCAGGAGGTGCTGGGAAGTGCCTTAGGAGCTGCCCTGTTTTCAAATAACTCACAGGAGTAGGGAACCCATAGCGGATGGGCGCAGGCATCTAGAAGCCCTCTTCTTCACAGCAGCTGAGGGAAAGGCAGCATGCTCCGCAGGGGCCTCTTCAGAGATCTGAGCCCCAAAATGACCTCCTGCTGCCAGGGATTCACAGTGACATAGCTGGTAAGGGAACAAACCCATTGATATCTTTAGAGCATGACTTCTGGAGGAGCTCCAGCTGGAAGTTAGGTGGCATGTTCCAACCCAAACGCCCAAAGATAACTCTTCTCCCTCCTTTTCATATGCACCTGTCCACGCCTCACTTTTAGAGAGGTCTTCATGGAATCTCTCTAAGCACTAAACAAAAGAAGACCTCCATCACAGCATCATACCAGACAGGGCAGAATAAATTATCACTTTCATTTGCATCAGTCCTTTGTCCCATCCTTTCATCCTGTCATTGAAGTCAACCAACCTTTCACTGTTAGAAGCCAAAGGGTTAACAAGATCATCCATTTAAATCCATGTTTGACACCCAAATGAAGAGACTTGAATTTGCAATAGAAGCAAGAATCAGAAGGAGTTAAGCAGACTCCACAGCTCTAAATATCAAGTGGCTTTGATTTGGAGTTTGAGGCAGTATCAGATTTTGGACTAAAGCTGCCTGAGTCCATAAACTCTGCAGCTTAAATATTCTCACTGGCAAACAAAATAGAGCCAATGGAAAAAAGCAAAGAGCATGCACTGCTTGCATAGTGAAAAGAGCTTGCCTTCCCCTATGTTTAAAGCTTGATACACCATTCCGGTTGTAAATAACTGTAAAATCTCAAAAGCCTACTGCTCAAGACAGGAAAACCCTGTGCTTCTACAGAAGAGAAAACCATATTCAGCTCTCAAACGACTGAGTATGGAATTGTTCCATAACATTGAATTTGCAATGTTGAAAACAAGTTAATCTCACAAACAAAAGACAAGGCTACAGGAAAGCAACTCATCCCTGTGCTGTTACTAATGATAAATGTGTGTGCTCTCAGCCTTGGCAATACAATGCACTCTCCCCAGATGAGTAATATGCCCAAACAACCAGCCTCAGAGACAGGAAATGGGATAATTTATTTCATCTTTACTTATTGGTGGGCTAACAACACATTATAATTAAAGCAAATCCCAGGTTCCATGACATGCCCAAGGATTTTAATCACAGAGGCCTTCCATGGATACACTGTAAAGCAAGAGAGAAATGTCTAGGAAAGTTCATCACTAAATATGTCCTTTTACAAATGAATTAAAATGTATGTGTAACGACTACAGAGCTTGGACCACACACTCTTGCAAGGGAATAAGAAACTCCTGCACTCCTTATTTCCCTCTTGTGGCTTGTGCAGTCACGGAATAAAAGATATCCCTTTCCTTCACAGGGCTGGTAGACAGCCAGGAATGGAGCAGGTGAAGCCTTCAAGTGTACTGGCCAGTAACATGAGATGTTACACTGCTAGTTCAGGGCAGCAGCAAATTGCTTCCCATGCACACAAGCAGAATAATTGCTCTTTCTGGGGATGCCTACAAAAGCCACAAATGCATGCTCACAACACCACAGCTTATGTTCATACTAAGAGTAGCAAAGAGAGGTGCAAGGCCATGACTCCTCCCTCAGCACTTTTGGAGCCTATGCCTCCCTTGGAAGTTGTTTCTTTTTTTTATTGCATAGCCACTAAAAAAGTAACTTCATTCACGGACAATTTAAGCTATTTTTCCTTTTTTCCAGCTACTGGAACAAAAAATATGGGTGGTTATCAACTACCCCTGGCTGCGCTGGTTTCACACTTAGTTTTTGGATTCTGCTCCCCATCACTCCCAGCAGACAGTCAGTGCGCCCTCCTGTGCCCCGCTCCAGACTAGCTGATAAAGGCTAAGAGAGAAAGTCCATGTCTGGTGTTTGCATGTACACACTGACAAGATATCTTCACATACTTAGTTAAGTAAAGTTAGCTATAAGTGTCTAAATTTGAACTTCTAGCGCAATTCAGGTACTCCAACACACACATCTAGTGCCATTTTAGGTATCTTTCCAGACTCAAGATTCTGTACAGGCCTGGCAGCTATGACACAGGACTTACCCTCCAGGGGTAAGCCAGAGGCCAAGAATACCTTAAAGCACATCATGGGTATTAGGCATCTATGGTTTGGCACCTGAATGTCTTCCTTTATCTCAGTGATTAGCCTGTATGTATGGCCAATAAGAGAGAGACAGGCAGCTCTGGAATGTGAATCATCCCATGCTACAAGATTCGTATCTTTAACATCAGTTTACAGTTCTGGCAGTGGCTGCACACAATATACCCACCCCTCTCTTTTCTCTCGAGACTTCATTGCTCCTCAGAGATGTTGGCTCAGCTTTCTAGAGGACATTCTGTGAACGTGATGACAGAACTAGTCCAGCTGAAAAACAAGGGTGGGTGAGGGGTGGGAAGTTTGTTCTATGTGGTTGTTTCCCCTTGCCCTCAAATTAGGTTAATTCATTTCAATCCATAGCCACATGAAGAGCATCAAAAGAAGAAACATGGGAGCAGGAATAAACAACCAGAGCAGGAACTGCTTTAAGGCAGCACCACCGCCAAGAGAAATATTCAAGGAATATTTAGGGTAGCTTTAGGGTAGATGTTTGACATTCAGGGAGCTGAAGTCACCTAAGAAAAAGCCCATCCCTCTTGTCAGAGAGCCTTTGCTCATGCAGAAACTTTGGACCACAAAGCCATTGCTTCGTCACTCACTTAAAGAAGAGGACATGTACAAACCATAGCTTTCCTTGCAGCAGCAATGGGAGCTGAGGCTTCCCAAGCAATTCGGATGGTTGTCCCGGATAGGTGGGTTTCTCATGTCATTTGCCACCTAAGCACTGGCAGTCCTGGAGTAATGGTTGGACTTGATGATCTTAAAGGTCTTTTCCAGCCTAGTTTAGTCCATGATTCTATGGTTCTATGATATCGCTATTTATCAATGAAAACATGAGCTTCCCAGCAGTGATTCCTCAAAAATCCCAATTCCTTCAGCTCCAGAGGCTGATGTAGTCAGACCATGTCACCTACTTTGCTTCCTAACAGTATACACTTCTCGCTCCATATGACTGAAAATGTGCATAAACAGGGTGTACACAACCTCATGTTTTATAGTAAATTAAAATTACATCAGCAGGTATTGAGAGGCCTGGAACTTTTTTGAGAACACGTCATTAGTCTTTGATAAAATGCAGATGATTTTGTTAACCCGCTGTACTGCAGTGCGTATGGGTTGTTTCCCTC
>NW_009938548.1:112632-161112 GCF_000696875.1 Nestor notabilis
ACACAGGTAAACAGTGGGAGAAGAAAATTAGATTTCTTACAATGACATTTTTCACAGAAAGTTTACACACAGCAAAACTACAGGCACAAGGTCCTAGAGACTGCACAGGAGTCTGACTTTGTGGTTTTTTGGTCACCAGCTCCTCAGCCATATGAAAAGCCAGGAGATAAGGACCCTTTGGGCTTCCTGCATCAACAGTAAAAATACCTGGCGAGTAGTTAAACATATTACTTTGTTTGTTATGGGTGGCTCAAAGCAGAAAGCTTTGCCTGAAAATATCCAAGGTTTGCTGAAAGCACGGAAGACCAAATAAAAAACCAGTTACTTGGTTATTTTTTTTCTATTGATTGTTTTTGATGTTGCTAGGTATTAAGACAAACTGCAGCATTTCCAGTGCTGGTGCATAACAACTGGTCCTTCAAAATCCCACAGAAACTAAAAAAGTGTCTTGAGTTTAACATCTCTGGTTTTCTGATTATTACAAGTTCAGTTTTACTCAGATACCAATGTAATATAACAATGAAGACTTCAGACAAAACAGATATAGTGATATTTACAGCAGAAAAGAACCCAGTAGCAAAGTTCAAATCTCCTTTAAGGAGTGAGCATAGGACTTCAGCGTTGGGCCATGACAAATTACAGAGAAAGTAGATTTCATCACACTAATGTTGGTTTGCATTTAGTTCTTTTGAACAACACCCAACAGGAAAAAAAAATAAATAATTGTGTGATATCTCTAACAGATTTCTCAGTCCACTTCAGTAGATGACTTCATTTCTGATGTCTCCATCTCTCTGAGCCAGTCAGATATAATCTGGAAGCTGTGTAGTCCTATTAGTCTGGCACAGTGCTTGAAGTAATTATGTAGAAGACATGGCAGTTTTGCAGCTTCCAAGTACAGATGGAGAATCTTCAGCTGGCTCAAGGCTGCACCTAGTGACCCTTCTGCACACTGGTAAGGTACTTTAAAAAAGTGGAAAATGTTGCAATATATACAAATAACAGAGAGGAATATGAGTTTGAATGGCTCCACATTGTGCAGAAACTTAAAAGCAAGTATCTCACCTGGCAAAGGGTTTGCATTTTTTAGTGAAATGATCATAGGAACAACAGACTGGACCTATTTTCCAGCAGTCTGAAGAACACGCCAGCAGTTTTATGTTTTTCTCGGTGCTTTTAAAACAGAAAAGTTTCCTCCTCTATGTTCTTCCTCCAGCCACACACTGATTTTCTCATTTCCTGAAAACTAGTCAAATTCAAGTTTTTGCTACAGTTACTGGTTGCAGCACTCTGATTTCTATGGAAAAGACTGACTTTTCCCCCACACAGAGGTAGGCTACACACACATATGTGTGCTGTGGCTGGTGTATAGTAGGAGAGGACCCATCTTACCTCCAAGTGGATGTCCTCATCTGATCTGCTCACCTAGCCTTCTCTTTCTTATAGTCAGCTGAGAGAAAAAGAAGTTTCTGCACCAAAGCAAGATGATTAAAATCGGCCACATGAATTACAGCCCAGAAGTGCCTGCTTCTTCCCCTTGAGTATAAAGGGTGTCTATATAACTATTTCAGACACAATCATTATGCTGTAAGCAATCAAAGCTGGGATGATGAGTCTCAACCCTAATATTTTAGCCCTACACTTTTGTAACTTACACTGTTTCTAGGACCACTGATTATCAGTTTGACTCCACCTCATAAATACATGACACATTCCACCTCCTGATGTTAGGTATACTGACTGCAAAAAAGGATATTTGTGAGTAGGTTTATGTCATTAGGCAGCAACACGTGTCAAATTCGAATACACCTCTGGTTTAGCAAGAATAATTGTGATTGAGGACTCTGAAACTAGAGAAGGGAAAGGTACCTCTTCCTGAATCCCTCCTTTACTTTGACTCACCACACTTGCAGCCTTTGTAAGGAGGTTCTGTTTTTTGGAAATACCCCAAAGATCATCAAGTTATGGAGGTGGTATGGAGAAGCTAAGCTTTAGATCCTGTTCTGTCCCAGACACTAGGTTCTGTTGTCTCCTAGACACTGATCTAGGGATACAGTTCATCCCTAAAGATGTAATGAAAGGTACGTTATGCAGAAGGTAGGTTATCTACCTTCTGGCCTTCCTCATTCAAGATGTACAACATCTAAGCATCTATAGATATAGAGGAATTTGCATGGCTTTTTGATGACATCTGAAAACAGCCATTCATGCAACTTATTTAGAGCTTTCAAAGCAATTCTTTCAAAGCTGTCAAAGCTTGGAAACATTTCCTTTTGAAAGATGTTTTGAAACAATCTCTAGAAAGTGTCATCCACAGACTTTAATTGCTCAATCACGATATGTCCGTTTGCAACAGCATCTACCACAGTGCTTTTTAAGTGCTATCAATAAATAATGGATAACTCACTCATTGCCTTAATTCTTTTTAAATAAGTGAAGAGGCTCTGAGCATACCAAATTACCACATCATTTGTGATGTCCTAATGGAGTCCCCACTTAAATCAGCTACAGACAGGAAATCAGCAAAGTGCAGTGATCAGCTGAGGTTTCCAAGCACAACATTAACATCAAAAAACAGGCCCAGGAGTGAAATGATTTTACCATATTATAAAAGGCTTTCCCTGAGCTTTCTGAGACTATACTAGCCAACCCTCCACAACTGCTGCGTTCTGAGCTTTGGGTAGCACTGATAGGTAGCAGCTTACAGTAACACTCATGTTGTCGAATTTTAGTCGTCTGAGAGTCAGCCATTTAATCTAAGCTACTCATCAAGTCTCACCCTACAATCGGTGAAATGAAATAGGTGCCTGGAGTGAGCAAAATTGCTCCAAACTGTATAAAGGTTGCTCAGCAAGATGCTGACTGCAGCAGCAAAAATGGTTTATAAAATTTCCATTCCCTACCACTCTCAATCAAGTTTTCACACTTACATGGTCCAGTTTGCCACTTCTCAATTGTGCCATTACAGCTGTTTATGGGACCAGGCTCTAAACCCTACCACTGATCTTACCAGCACAGAAACAGCCTCTGTGGGGGGAACAGTCCCTTATCATGAATCACCGTACTGTTGAGGTTTGAAGGGACCTCTTGAGATGGTTAAGTTCAAATGCTCTATTCAATCTGGGTCAGCTACACCAAGTTGCTCAAGTCCATGTGCAGTAAGTTTTGAATATCTGAATGCAGTTTGGGCAACCTGCTTTAAAGCATGACATAACCTTACCTCTCACACAGTGACTTACATACTGTCTGGATTTGTGAGTCATTTTGCATTCATGGAAATACAGACTGCTACCAAGTGGTCTGGCCCAACCTCCTCCACACTCTCTTCCCTCCCCACCAGTGCTACCATTCTGGTAGGTGCAACAATAGCAGGATCAAGGACATAATATAGACAAAAAAAACCTGTGCTTGGTAGTGCTTACTTTCTGTTCGATGATTTCTCTGACAAGTTCATTCTGCAAGTATAGCAGCATTGTACTGACACAGAGAGAGTATGGAAACATGTGGCTGGACATGTAAGGGAGGACCAGACCATCCTGTCAGAAAGAAGACAACCCGAACCTTCACCTTTTAGTGTTAATTAGCCATTAAATCAGCTGAGCTGAAATCATACCCTTAATTTCCATTAAAGTCTTGTGAGGTTAAAAATAAGCCAAATCTACTCAGTTTCCCTCTTCTAGCATGATTCCAGCAACAGTTGTATCACCATATCCAAAGGGAGGGGAATTGTAAATTCAGGAGCTGAAGCTACTTAAGCCAGACTTGCCATTGAGGTAGGTATCTCAGGAAATGAAACCTTTAAATGCATCTTTTGGGGATTAAATGAACTGCCCTTTGGAAGTAGTTCTTATTCTCTACAGTGACTAAAGACATAGCCTTGATAACTAACTTGGATTACACAGCTGGCGTGTAGACAGCTAAAGGCAGCTGAGATGAATCCCCCTCCTGTGGTTGTATCTTGCTGGTAAGAAAGCTTGGCCTTCAAATACTCTTGCATTTCACACATTTCACATGGAGAGCTGAAATGCCCTGTCCCTTAGCAACCACCAGAGGCCATTTAAACTTGGAAAAGCTTTTGATCAATTCCTTTGCTACATGCTCTTATGAAAAATGAGTAGTCATGGGATAAGAGGTAACATTTCGTCATGCATTGGAAAGTGGCTAAGAGACTGAGATCAAAGATAGTCAGCTTGTTTCTACTGTGGCAAAAGATTAACAGCAGGATGCCCACAAATTCCATGCTAAAGCTGTGGTTATTGAATTTATTAATGATACAGAGGCAAGAGCAACAGTTAGCACTGACAAAGTTATTCATGCTTAATCTTTCAGCAGCAAACAAGGTATGGGAAGGAAAAGTATCACACACATGTGCCCAACTGATCCAGTTTTGAAAGTGATCTTCCCATAAGCACCAATATGGAGCATCCAGAACTGTTTTCAGATGCACTGACCATTACTGGTGAGAGGATATTAGATTAAATTAATTTACAGCATCAGAACTAACAGTTCTTTGCTCCCACATAATGTTGAAATGGGCCTCTAGACAGAAACATGAGGCTTTGGCATGGGGAAGATACCAAGAAACACCCCATAAGCTCTCGTTCTTCTATTTATTATTTAATGAGTACCATAAAATTAGTATTGTGAAGTCTCCTGTGAAAGCCAAACTGCTTTTTCTTCTTCTGGTCTGCAATCTAATCTAGGTGATTGTCATTCGAGTCTTCCACTACAGCCAGCATCTTTTGCTTTTAGTGTCTCATAAGGTTTATCTGCTCTGGGGGAAATTAAGTAAGTGTTGCATGTGGTGGTGTTCATAAGCTGGGTTAGTCTCTAAAGCTCATAAGATGCCTGGGACCCCAGGAATGCAGTTTTTACAGATGAAATAGCCCACCACAAGGAAAAATTCACATGCAATTCCTGAAGCTAAAGAGCAATCACAACATAGCAATGGCCAGTCTACTGCTGAAAAATGGCAAATTAATAATGTAGAGAATGTTTTCCCACCTTAATATGGTTGGACACCTCTAAAGCATTCCTTTCAGAGGCAAAGACAAAAGCTGCAGAGTTGCCTATAGAGTATAATTAATCCTACGTCATATTAAACCACAGGGGTAACAAAGTTGTCCCAGAACCCAGAATAAAAAATCTCCAGGCTTTTTAAAAAACAGTCTGCAGGTGGCTGCATGAAACCTTTGCACTAAAATGATAGGGCTTTGCCGTCTGAAATGCATAAGCCTATACAAAATCTAACTACCTGCTGTAAATTGAAGCACTATAAAAATAAAATTGAACAATTACCTTTTGTGGGCAGTGTAGATTGAGCTATATATCAGCTTTAACATGACTCTAAAGCAGTAAAGTCCCACCAATTGCAGCTGAAAGAGCCCCAGTCAATGCCCTATTTAAACTTTGGGTTGGGGGTACAGGTGGGGTTCAGGAGACAATTATCAGAGGGATCATGGCAGTGGCAAGGGGCAGGGAAATCCATTGCCACCACAACTATTCAAAAGTTTAAAATGACTGGAGGAGTTGAAAATGGAAAAAGAAGGGGGGGGGGGGGGGAAAAAAAAAGCCACAAATAACGAGACCCAATTCTGCTGCTAGGTACATGCACAAGACTCTGCAGATTTCAGTGTTCTGGATGAAGGGAAATGAACCTGTTCATGCTTATAATAGCTCTTCCTTCTTTCACTCCTTCCTTTGATATCTCTCCTTAAGCTAAACTGGGACTGGACAAAATCATTCTTCTTGGGAACAATGGCAGGACTTTAGAGATAGTTCTCTATTGTTAGACAGTTCTCCACTAATTCAGAAGGTGCCTCAGTTTGTTCTTTATCCTGGTTTGTAAATTATACTGACAATCCTGCTCAGGTAGAGACAGTAGCAGCAGAAAGTGTGGAGTTAAGGTGGGATAGGATTTCTGCTTTGGGGCTCTGGGGAATTCCCTGTGGGATCTCACTTGGCTAGAAAGAGTATTTTGCCACTGCAGGGGCACACATCTTCCAAGGCAACGATGTTAGGTGCAGTCTTGTCCAATCTTGCAACAGAGTGAGATGTTAAGTGCTATCTAACAGACAGGTAGGCATACCCCTGAGCTCCAACCACCACCTGTGTTATGAGCTGAGCATACTACTACTGCTCTGGTCTGAAAGCCCTTACAACCACAATAGTGAAGTAATGTGCTTAAACCCAATCCTCTTGCAGGCCTTCGAGTTAATATGCTATGAAAGAAGGCATGTTAAACTCAAATACAACCTAGCACTAGAGCAGTTTTACAGATCCTGTAGCCATGCTGCTATTACACATCTGGCCAAACCAGAGTGAAGGCACAAGACCTTGCCTCGGCCTGCTCTCACTTCCATGAAAATTTTCTTCCTATCCATTGAAATCCAATGAGACAATTAGCCCAAAGAAGGCTTACTCACAGGAGTGAAGCTTGCCAGAAACACGCCTTGTGAAGCTGAGATGGCACTATCTCTATCACACGCCAATAGGGAATAATTCCCATCTTGGCCCTGATAGTCTACCTCCAGCTGGGAAAGCCCCTGATCCCTAAAGGACTTTGTCTAAGACAACCACCACAAAATAAACACAAGCTACCACCCATAGGCAGCTGCAGGCAACTCCAGTTTCCGCCCACATTTACAGAAATATTTTCATGCCAAAGTATGCAGTAGACTTTTTGTGTTATATCTCTCAGCCAAAGATAATCAAAGAGAGGGGAAATAAAATCAGTGTGTGTATGTTACCACTCATTATTACTTACATTCCTCCCCGCACCTAAAATTCCTATCCTTCCCCAGTCTTTTCGCTGTTCAGGAGTAAGCTGATCTGGAAACATATTTTCCCATCCTCAAAAATTTCTGGGATTTCAAAAATGCTTCCTGTTCTTCAGAAATACCTCAATATTGTTTCCTGAAAAATCATGAAATGCCAACACCAACCCCCTAAACACTGTTTCCCTAGGTTAGACTGAAGACAGGTTGGTTAGAGCTTCTGTCTTAGGAGGTTGCAACTGATGTCCCAAAATCAACTAAGTCAGATCAAATCTCATGTCTGAGTCTGATGAAACAAATGTGTGTTTCCTCACAAAGCCCCCAGCCACTTCTGCTTTCTATGCCTCTCATGTCACGATGGAGGCAGGCAAGTGTTTTTACACCTGTCATGAACAAATCTGCCAAGATGCAAGATTCAAGGCTTAACTTCTCTAGAGTCATCTTGGAAGATAATGGTAAGGAGTTTTCTCAGCTAGAAAGATGCTAAACATGACTTTGTGAGTCTTTTAGAGACAATTGCTGCTGGTGAGCAATAGTATGACAGTGACCTCCAACTGACTTGCCATCAAGCAGTTTGACTAGGTGGCTTTGACTGCAGAAGCTCTGTTGAAGGCCATTTTAGCAAGACAATGAAGACTTTGACATCATTGAAGGGCTTCACCCTGAGGCTGGGGTTAGACAACCTGTAGCAATGTCATTTAAGCCAATGTCCACCTTCTTTGACTTGTGTCTGCCACACAGAGAGTAAACGCAGGGAATCCAATTACCTTTATTTCTTCCCTCCTCCCCTGTTACTTGTTTCAGCCAGACCAGTTCCCTGGCTCAGTTTGCTATGTGGTTTCACAGACACCACCAACAGCACAAGGCTGGGGCCACCAAGAGCTGCAGATGGAGACTGCTCAGTACCAGTGAAAAAGATTTATGTAAACCACTTTGGTCTGGAGAGCATTTAGCGCAAGAAGGGGATGTTCAAGCCTGATAGGGAAAAGCTTTCTACAGCCTTTCAAATGTTTGAGGCACTTGGACATACAAGACTGATTATTTCTGAACAGCAGGATAGACTACAATACAGCAGACTCTCCCATCATGTTTGGCTTTGGGAGTTAGTTTGGAGGTTTTTGTTAGTACAATCCCCCATGAGCCATTAAATTTAGTAAATGGTGGTAGACTCTATGACCTGCCCCTTAAAGAATAGGGTACTGAATAAAGGTTGTCTGAGGTGCTGTCTTGCTTGTTATGGGTTTAGGTAGCAATTCAGAGACCTATAATAAATACATTCCAATGATTGCACACTATCACAGTTTCCTTTGAAGATGCTTTTACAGGAATTAGTAGGTTTCAACATTATCGTGACTATTTAAGATTGTGTTTAAATGCCTCAAGGTCAGGTCTGAACTTTTTCTCCCATGCAGGAATGTAAGACCTCAATCATACCCCAGTGAGGGAACGCACTTTTTTCTCCCTACTTAAAAATCCATAATGCCATTAAAAATGAATGCGTTGTTGTTAAATAAATGTATGAAGCTCAGATTAAAACTGTTTGCATTTCCTGCCCTCTGTCAATTATTAATATTGCCCATACTAGAGAGATTAATACCCGTACAATGGGGGAAAAACATCTAGAAAACAATATAAGCTTTCTGTTTGGAAGAAGAACTATTTGCTCAGGTTTCACACCCAACAGGAAGCTATTCTGAAGCAAGGAGCCTGCTTTTGCACCAGTCAGCGCACGACTGCGCAGAACAAGTTGCTGCTCAAAGTCTGGTCACAGAGAATTGGGAAGGGCATGGCCCATCAGTGGATAAAACCCTGTGTGTTTGCATCCACAAAGTCAATATGGGAGGAGAAATGTATTTCTGAGGACAAGAATTGGAGTCAAAAGCTAAGCAATTAACATTGCCTTCATGCCCCTCTGTAATTAACATAGATCAAAGAGGACCTGAAACCATCGACTGCACCAGAAACAGGAGACAGCAGAGTAAGCACCCGCACAAGCAACCCCACAAATGTGGGAACAAAAGCACCTATTGCAGCCACAGGCACAGGGCTGCAACACTAACACAAAGCACCGAGAGAAAAACCTTTACATGAAAGAACAGAATTTTAACACTCGGAGGTCTGTCAACATATGGACAGAGTATTAGAAAATCTGTTGGTTTACAAACAAAGCTAGCAAGTAGTGTTTATGCTAATTCAACTTGTATTCATTATCAAGGATGTGATGAGGGAGAAAACAATATGAGATGCTCATTCTATGGGCAAAGATTATAAATACAAAATGCATATATTCTTGGACAGGAGGAGGGAAAAAAAGGAAAATGCATCATAGTTCTTTTGATTGCACGTTTACAAACTGATTTTCTTTATTTGCATGCCTCTGCTGCGTTCGTAGCAGTATTTTGTTTCTGCAAGGAGCATTACATTTAAATTCAGGAGTGATGAGTTTCATGGTTGGCACCAGTAGATGAATATGTTTTGACTTTCCATTTGTTTGCCCATGAGAAACCAACAAATACAGGGTGCTTTGCAATTAAGAAGCATAAAACTCAGAGATGACCTGGAAAATGAAGCAGAAGACATTGCATAGAACACAACTAATAAGTGAGAAAGACTAACTCAAACCACAAAAGCAACATGCAATGACCATACTTCTACAAATCAGCAAAGCAGTATAGGATATGTGAAGCATAGAACAGGGAAAATTCCCACCAGGAGATAAAGGACAATAAAACAGAAACTGCTTTTGCCTATATCATGTGTTCTTCTGTTGATACCACTTCCTGGTGTCACTTTATCTTTCTGCCCTTCTTGATCTGCAAGGTGAAATTCTCATCTGCTCCATGATATTCTTCCACTGACTCTACAGAATCATAAAATACTGAGTTGGAAGGGATCAAAGATATAACCCAGCCCTTGTTCCAAGGCAGGATCAAATATATTTTATAATTTGTGTTAATTCCAGGAAACTCTGGATTGGCAAGTAACTTGTGGGCTGAACTTTGATTCCATCCTTTTAAGTATGGCAGTACCAATATGTGCTTTTTTGTTTAAATACAAATAATCATAATGATGTCAGTCCTTATTGGGATCATTCCATTTCAAGGATTGTTACTAGGGTGTACTATTATGGGGCTGCATTAGCTGCTGTATACTTCATGTTGGATCAAGCAGTGGGCTTTGTTGGCTTATACTGTTTCCTGAAGATCAGCCCATTGGCTGTGCACACCAGGTAACTAATAATGGGGTTTATATCTAGTAAATAATATGTTATTTGACACATCCATTGCCTTGCATTTACTATAAATAAATATCATGGCAGTAAATGATAAATCAGTCAGATTACTCCTGTGCTTCACTTGAACATCCTGCCACAGATAATACTAATAACCAAGATAAGAAATAAAAATATTTTTAAAGCCTTTAAAATAATTCCCATTCACTGGGCTTTACAAAGGACTGTGATCAGTTACAAACTAAATCTTTTATATTTAAATGCCAATAGTGGTTTCCTTTTGATCAATCTGCCTACAAAGAATTTCAGACCCACTGAGAGGCTTTAGTGCTAAAGATTCTGAAATTTCCACTGAATGCTGCTACTGAATGTTTGCATCTATCTGATCAAAAATTACCATGAAATATTTCTGATAAGTGTTTATTAAAAGCTGGAGCATGGTAGATTGATGAGTGTACTAGCTTAAAGTAGTTTAAGCAGAATATGGCTTCTTGTCAGATGATACGTTCATGCAGTTATTCCAGATGAAGAGAACTGTATAATCAGAGAGCTTCAACCAGTTGTGCCACATAACCTCTGCGCTCTTGTCTGCCACCTGAGCTAAAGACAAATGCCAGTGGCTGGCACTTCAATTATCAAGTACTCAGCCAGTATTTCCCCCATTAAACTGTGTTTCTCTTCTACTCAGAACAATGCCGCTTACTTTCATGAAAAGCTTGGAAGAGGCTTCATCAGATAAAGCCTGGTGAAAGTGCAGCTGGTTCATTCTTGTCTCTTGTGAAGACTAGCAAAAGAGTCAATTTTAATGCTGCAGTAAAGAGTCACTTTAACTTGGCTTAAATCCAGATTGCTCAGAAGAGGTCTTCTGGCATTCCCCTTCATCAAGGTTCCAGCACTAGTGTTCACAGAGCTGCATGGTGGGCCTCATCTCATCAAGTCACGTAATATTATTATTTTCTTTTTTTCCTGGCCAAGTTAGCTTCCAGCTGCACCACTTACCTAGTATGCCTAGCAATGCAAGGCTATGAAAGCTTACTCTGCTCAAGGGAGGTGGCAAGAATGAGCCACCTGAGTGAGAGAAGGTAGGCTCACCACTCTGGGAGGCAGCAGTGATGTCTCTGGGAAGAAAGAGCCTGTATAACTACAGTTTAATCTGTATAACTACAGCTTAATGCTCAAAAGGCAAAATCCCATGATGAATGTACCGTATTGTTCTCAGCGACGTACTTTCCTAATTTAAAGAGGCAATCAGCTATCTCAAAAGAAAATACCTACCTTTTATGTAAGGTTTTGTATGATGTGATCATCTGTGGTAAGGGAAGACTCAGTGACCTAGGAATTCCATTTCAGTTTTAAAATCTTATTATTATATATTAATAATATACCATTACTGACTTCAGGATCAGTGTTTAATTCTAGTAATGACTGTACAAGACTCCCAAACACCAAATATAATTGCAATTCACTGAGTAAGAGGGGTAGGAACTGTGCTGAAGCTCAGTGCCACTGGTTCTCCCCACTGCTAAAGTTAATCCGCCTCCTAGTTCTGTTTTTCCCAGCTCCAACCACTTTCTCCAAAATAAGCCTGCTCTAGAAGTCTTAAGTATCACAGATGCAACCACCCAACACCATTTACCCTGGGGGCCAGGTATTTAGCAGAGACAGAAAATCCCTGCCTGAAGGAACTATGGTCTGGAGGTCCTGTTAAATAAGAGCCGTGCCAGTGGGTGCACAGAGCCTCTCTGAAGCCCTGGGAGCCCTATGGGGGTACCATGAACTGTGGTGTTTGGACCAAAACTGGAAATTAGGAACTCAGGGCAGGCCAGGAAATTAACAGCCTATAAATCTTTGAGGATCCACAGGTTTGATCATACGGAAGATTTAAAGGAAAAGGGAATTAAGAAGTACAGAAGAGAACAGAAGGGGGAAAAGTGACAAGAAGCAAAAAAAATGAAAAAGCAGGAAGAAAGCGTGTAGTGTACAGGAATGAAAAAAGAAAAAGCTTAGGGAGAATAAAAAGAAGGATTTGGGCCAAAAAGTTTGTCAAGCATTCTATAAGGAGAAGCAAAACTTGACAGTAGTTTGTAAGATCATAACACAGCAACGTGACAGTGTGGATCTGAGAGCAGCAATAAGATCCCAGAGAGGGTGAGCATCTGTCCAAGTAATTCTCTGTCCAATTTCACACTCCAGAGAGAGTGGGGAAGCTCAGGCCACCTTATTTTCCACCCAACCAAGTCAGGCTGACATCCTGCAGCATGAAACTCTCTATGTTGTAGGCATTTATTCCTTGAGCTTGTCACCCCATAATGAACAAGGACCACAGCTAGTCATTTGCTTATTGGAGGGAGGGCCGGGATCCTGACAGCCTGTTAAGCAAGCAGCAAAGCTAGGGAGGAGTGGAAAAGGTGTGGAAAGAAATGTGAGAGATCTCACAGATAATGTGGAGCGGAGGCAGCGATGTAATTATAACCCTAGTTTTATTTTCACTTGACGGCACAAAAAGGGAAGGTGAGGAGAAGCTTTTAAATGAAACATGACATTCCCTTATTAAAGTCTGATTTAGACTTCAGCAGTCTTGCTGCTTTGTATACGTTCCAGTGCTCCCACACCATGGGTAGCCAAACAGTAGAGGTTTAATAAAATGAAATAAATTTAAATGGTAATTTCCTGAACAATGAGGACTTGTTTTCTGAGCAAACAGCCCTTTTGGTGTTGTTATCAAAAATGACAGAGCTAGCCATGTTGTAAATATAAGGAGGAGAGATATGGTCTCATTTATAGACTTAAAAGTCCTGTATATGCACCTTTGTTTCCTGAGCAAACAAATCTCTTGTGATTACTGCATGGAAAATCCTCATTAACCAGTTATAAGTGCATTGCCCTCACTGGAAATAACTGTGTTTCTACCCGTTTGTTAAAAGCATTCTTGTCCAGCGTGGGCCACTGGGACCCTGCTGAGGTCTCCGTATCCATCACTGCAGTCTGATCTAAGCAGCTTCCATTCACATCAAAGTGGAGCACAGTCAACAGTCCCTGCCACATCTTGGGGTGACCGTGTGTGGCAAATCTGCTGTGCTTTTGGCCTGTGAACCCGGGAGTCTCAGGGTTTGTTTGGGTCCAGAGACAGCAGTAAGTAATCCCTTTCAATCATTCACACTAATCTGTTTTACACACCATGAAGGACATCCCAAGCAGTGCATTTATATTAAATAGGACACACGGCAGGTGGCCTTACATTTTAGAAAAACTAGAAAATAACTGAACAACCCTCAGGAACATTATTAATAACTCTTTCAGACAAGGAAGTGTGGGTTTCTCTATCTCATCAACCTGCCACTGCAGCCAGTTTGCCATAATGGGATTCAAAGCTCCTCCCGAGATTGTATCTGCCCTCAAGGGTAAATAAAGTGAGAGCTGGAACTTTCTGACACAACTTTGTCACTGGCTTATTAATACTGGCAGGCAGTGACCAGAGAATGGGCGACACCAGCAGCATAGCAATTTTAAGGGAACATTTCCTATAATGAAAGTAGCAGCAGTGGCAGCCAACAATTGCACAAATGCTGTTGTAAGGTTTTTCCTCACTTTTCTGTGGAGCCCACTTTTCTCAATAATGTGGAGTGGGAGACTGCTTTGCTGTTACTGAGTTCAATGGAAAATGCACAGTTGCCACATAATTTGGTATTATATGCATTTAGGGCCTGATCCAAAGCCAACTGACATCAGTGGCGTGACTGCTATTATAACTAGTAAGGACTGTGGTTTGGGGTCTTCCATTGAGGTGTTCCCGAGCATTAAAGCCATACAGAAGATTAACTAACCAACAACGGCACTGGAGGGATGCTGTTTGGAAGGCAACATTAAGCTTTCAAAACTACTCACTTAAAAAATGGGGTTTGGTTGAGGTTTGCAAGTTGGCCTCTACGTAAGGAGTGCTATGAGCATTCTTTAATCCTTATAATCCCTTCCAACTCACTAACATTTCTAAGGATGCTATTCTGGTCTCTCCTTAGGGAGATTTTTGGGCCATCTCCCAGAACTGCAAGGTAGCAAGTGCAAGTGCACTGCTTTGAAAAAAACTGTCAGAGGTCATGAGTTTATGCTTAGGCATTTTAAAATGCTTTGTTATTCAGTACTGCAGTAAAAAAGGCCTGATGGTTGCCAAACTGAGAACATACCTCAGGGTTTACAATGGTTACCCGGGGTGTGGATTAAAGAACAACCTACTGTAGGTCGCAAGCCACGTCTCCCACTGTAGTTGGTTCTGCATATGCCCTTCTCTCCATGGTAATGCCCTGAGGTGTGTAAGAATATCTGTCCTCAGGGAAAAAAACAAGGTACCTTAATGTCACAGTCAGGTACAGAAGAAAATACAAGTCTGCCAGCACAGCCTGGGAAAGGAACCAGCTTTTCTTTCTGGCTGACTAGCCATGAAGATGAGAAAGCAGGACAGTACTGTTGCAAAAGCGACTCTGCCAGTGCCCCTGGCTCTTGCTCCGGAAAGCTTGATCTTTCAAAGCTAGCAGTCCTGTTAGATATGCAATGCTCTTCACAACTGCATGACAAGATGTATGCTGCGAGGTGCCAAAGCTAATTCAACACAGCATCATCCAAAAGCTCATCATAGCTCTTTCAGTTGTAGGTCCTCTTTGCTTCTTAGTTAAGGAAGAAGCAAATCCCTTCATCCAGTGGGATTAGACCACAACGTCTTCCACCAACTCCAGTGGAACAAACAAGCCCTCTTCAGAGCAAGTGTTTTCAAACTCAAGAAAGTTAACAGTTCAGGATGCTGAGATATGCCAGCTTTTGTAATAGCACCCAGATAAGAAAATTATTTAATGCAGATATGCAATTGCATCCTTTGAATTCCTATACAGCCTTCAGACAGCTCATGTCACACAGAAGGCCAGCTTGAAGCCTAAATGTAATAAAGACCATGAATGGTACTTACCTGATGACTATCTAGTCTTGGCCATGTGTTTGGAATTAAATTATAAGTGCATGTGCGGGACTTAGATGATACACTAGTTTTGTGGTGGCTCAAATGCTGAATTTCTGCCAGTGAGGAACCCTTTTTTAATGTCTAAATATCAACATTTAGCATGGTTGCTTTTGAAATAAACAAAAGATCTCCTGGAATATTTTTTTACTAAAGCAGGTATCATCATTGTATAATGGGGTCATGAAAAGGGTTTAATTTTGTGGTCTTTGTCACAAAACCCTCTGTGCAAAGCAATTCACAATTTGAAGGGGATTGAATCAGACATGTAGCACTGGTCTTCCTTGAAAAGTGCAACTCGGCCTTCATCAAGCTTCTCTACAAGCTCCAGCATTTCATTCTGCCACCAGACCCACAAGATTTGGGGGCCAAAACCACAGAGGCCTTCCCCAGAAAACATTGCAGGGCAGTCTGAAAAGATAGCGATGGCAGAGCTGCAGGGACGTGAGATCTGCTGCAGCCTCTCCTGTGGATTCAGGTGCCCAACAGCCCCACAAGCTGCATCCTCCTGAACTGCTGTGTCTTTTTTTGAAGAGACTGGGAGGTTTCTGCTTCCCCAGAAATACAGAGGAAGGAGCTATATGCTCTGCACTGCATGACCTAATGTAATCTGGGAACAAAGCAGCTATTAATCGCTTTTATTGATGAACAGTAGTTTTATTAATAGAAAAACTGCCAGCAGTGTCAATTATTCATACACATACGTATGCGTATGCTATACAAAGAATGGAAAACAGTTCCACCTTCTATCAGAACTGTAATTGGTAAAATAACTTCTGAAATGTGGACTTAGGTTTTAATAGTTTTAAAATATTGTTCTATATCACTCTTTCTATTTTATCTCTGCCAGGCAGCAAGTCAGGCTCAGAGCCACCTGAATGCTGTGATTAACTGGCTTGCTGATTTTCTGTGTATTAACATCAGATCTGAGATAGTTTCCCAGTGCCATGTTACATACAGAAGCAGAGAAAAAAATGTGTTGATCATAGGTTATTATGGACCAATTCAATAATAGATGGATTGCATATCTTTCTCCATATCTCCCTTGCACATAAATTGCAGCAGCTGGTGTGATTCAGCAGTTTAAACCTTTGTCCTCCTCCAGCTAAGAGAAGCTGCCAAGCTCCGGGCTGAGCCTCAGACTCTTTCACTACCTGGCAGGGCGAGTGGGTTGGAGGGGGCATCAGGGACGCATCCAGGCCCTGGTGAGCAGCTCTCCTGCTCCAATAAGCTCTCTGCACTCTGGATTCTTTCCCCTCCTGTGCCATGCTGAGGAACCAATACTGCCAATGAATGCTACAGGTTCCACTGGTGCCGGCATCATCATACCATAGTGCTGCTTGTGATACCCGAGGGCTGGATTTGGTGACCCAGGTCCCCTTTTGCCCTCGTATAAGAGATGAATGGCATTTAGGTATGGAAATTTTTCAAAAGCAAACCCATCTTCTCCGTGAATGTTGAATGCTGTCACTGACTGAGAAGCGTATCTTGCTTCGTTAAACCCTTAATTTCAAAATACATAAATAAATCTAAGAAGCTCCACAATGCAGAGGTTCCTGAGGAACTAATTACAAGCTCTTCTTTGTTCACCGCAGGTATTTTTCCATTAAAGTCACACCAAGTTTTCCCTGCGTTAACTTACATGCCCCAAAAGCCCAAATTCTGTGGAGACTTAATTACAGTTTCACGCTGCCAATTCCCTTTGGTGCTTCTTCTTGTAAGTCGCACGTAACATATGTTATCAGCAAACTTAAGGGCCTGCAGCAACAGCAAGGACCCTGAACAGCTATTCTGCACATCTAGGAGCCTCCAGGACAGGAATACAGAATGTTTCCAGCCAGCTTTCATACCATCCAAATGATGTAATTTATTTACAAGCCACCTTGCATTCCTTCGCTCCTGCTGCAGATACCAGGCTGCAAACAAGGAGGTATCAGCCCAGCAACGTGCTTCATGCGAGGACTCACTTAACCAGCGCAAGGTTACACAACCCTTGGCTATACTTCTGCGTTGTTACAAGCCTTGTGACTCGTAAATGTTTCTCACCTTTGGACATAACAAAGTAGAAAGAAGGTTCTTTATTAAAAAAAAAAAATAAAAAATAAAAGCATGATTTCTAAATGAATCCACACAAGCTTTCTTGCATAATTTATTTCCACACAAGGCACTGAATAACATAGCTGGGTGGGAAAACACGTAGACTGAAAAGAAAACACCTTTCTGAGCTGCCCTTCAGAAGAGACCTGAAAAATCAGTTTGGTTGCCAGAGCATCCTTCATTTTTGTTATCAAGTTGAAGAGGTGAAGAATTTGATGGTTACACAGATAATCAACTGATTGTTTTGTAGCAGCTGAAGGTGGATCCTGACCAGTTGGAGCAATAGTCTTACCCCATTTGACCATACTGACATCCTAATATGATTTTTGACTGACATTGTTAACATAAGTATCTGTCTTAAGTTTTATACAGCATCCATCATACAATATCAAAGCAGTATAGCTCAAAGGAAGTGAGCAAGTCTGAAGTCTCAAATGCAGTAAGAAGTAAGTTTCCTTCCTAGAAGGTTAATTTCAGAACTCCTACAGTGAGGTTAACAGGATTAGTTTTCCAGTTGCCACTGACTTTGCAAGAATAATACTAGATGAAAACTGGCGGGAGAGAAGGAGGGGGGAAAGGGAACTGTGACTCTTCAAAATGCTGGTTAATTGCAAAGAATCTGCTACTGCTTAAGATGTGACTTGCTGACGGGGAGAAAAATATATCAAAGCACAGAGGAGATACATCAAAACATCAAAATTCAGCTGAATAAATCTCAAGGAATGACAAAGGCTCCATCGCTTAGAACTCATATAGGAGGATTTCTCATCCTGCTTGCATTAAGCAGCCTTTTTTTCTTCTTTTTTTTTTTTTTCGGCTCAGTTGAGTCCTATTCCAACAAAGTGTGAACAGGTATTTTCAAGACCTGTCAGAAATTATTCCATACAGACCAGGAGCTGGGACTTGAAGCTAAGAGTTGGTGCAGATGAAATATCCATGAAAATAAGGTTAGGGAGTTGCATATCCAGTAGGGATGGGAGGTGGCTGATTGCCTGCCCTTGGGGGTACACTACATTATCCATGGTAAATACTACTCTGAAGGCAGATGAACTTCAACAGATCAGAAGTAGGTGCTTTAAAAATATGAATATGTCATGTTGTTTCATTTTCTGATGTGAAGGCTGATCCCCTCCCTTGAACTCCCTGCCCTAGGCTAGGGTGAGGCACCAGTCTCATGCAAACGGGCTTCAGAGACCAAGGGAAAGAGAGGGGAAGACGAAGAAATGTGTATTAAAGGAGATGGTAAGAAGTTTTCCCTAGGGAACTGCCTTTGAAAAAGACACACACAGCTAAACGCTAGCTAGGAAATTTCCACCGGCCTGAGTGACACTTCCAATAGCCTGAATCAGCTCAATTTCTCCACACAAAGTTACAGTTCAACCTACTCATTAGCAATCAGCAGAAATCAATACTCTGCATTGGCAACTGACATCCTGTGTCTAAAGGACAAACTGTCATTTCCACAGGGGTTCAGTGGCATCTGAGGGGTCAGCAACAGACAAGCTGAAGGCATAAAGAAAAACTTGTTCGTCCACAATTGCTGCCAAAAAGCCTCTCCTTAAATAAAGGCAGGGGAGGGCTGGTCTCAGGTTTGCTGTAGAAGGGCATTTTCTATCTGCCCCCCACCCTGTTTACCCCCATACCCAGGCTGGAATCCGCACAAAAGCCATCCTGAAAGCAATATGGGAAAAGCTGGCAGGGAAAAGTAATTTCTGATACAGTAGTTTATCAGGGGGGCTGGTTACAACCCAACAGCTTCACTCAGCTCTTTGGAAGCAGCAAGCCCTGTGTCCCCTAGAGCCCCTATCTGTGCATCCGTGTGGGGGTTTTGCATATTCTGTATCCATGTGGTCCTTCTCCTAAATCTCTTGATGGGAGAACACCTGGGGAGAATGCTGTAGAGGGACTCTTCATCAGGGACTGTAGTGAAAGGACAAGGGTTAATGAGTTTAAACTAAAACAGGGGAAGTCCAAGTTGGATATAAGGAAGAAGTTCTTTACTCTGAGGGTAGTGAGGTACTGGAACAGGTTGCCCCAAAGAAGGGGTGAATGCCCCATCCCTGACAGTATTTAAGGCCAGGTTGCACAGAGCCTTGGGCAGCATGGTCTAGTGTGAGGTGCCCCTGCCCATGGCAGGGGGGTTGGTACTAGATGATCTTAAAGTCCTTTCTAACCCTAACTATTCTATGATTCTATGATAGTTCGTCACTGTCACCTCAGACTTCCAGTAACCAGAGTCCAGGTGAAAATTCAGACACAGCAGAGCATTCAGATATACACACACAAAGACCCAGAGTGAGCCACCTGGTGCAATTAATAAAAAATGATGGAACAAGCATAGGCCATTCAGTTCATCAAAGTTCACTTAGCTTTTCTATTTAACGCTCTATTTCCTCCAAGAAGGCAGCCTATGATTTACCAAATAACACCAATGTGTTTCTACCTCAACACCTTTAGCTTGGAAAGCCAGCTGAAAATATGTTTTACTCTGCACATGCATCGATATCTATTTTTGTGGTGAAGACACCCAGTATTCACCACCTCTCCTTCCATTCTGTACCTGTCCATGTCCCTGTCAGGGGCTACCACCAATTTAGGTAATACATATTCTTACTTTTACCACCCTTGCCACCCTCTGACCCAGTACTACATCCCAACTCAGCAATCCTTCGGCACTGAGCTAAAGGAGAGGAATGCGCAGGTGAGTTCCCTGCTCAGCCTCCTCATTACTGCTGAAACTTGGCATGCAGTGTCCCACCCACTTGGAGGAAGTGTCCTGAGGTTACTCCTGAACTCAAATGCCATGATCTGGAAACAAGAAGGAGGAAAAAAAAGAAGTTTTCTATTTAAAGCTACTTTCCCTGGTTTTCCATTCCCCCTTTCCTCTGTCACATCCCAAAGAGCTTCTTGACCTGCAACTGCCTATTCCTATTAGGATGTGTACGCAGCACCCTCAAGCCCCCCACAGTGTACCAGGGAAATCTGACTGCTTAAGATCTGCCCCGTTTCCTCCTCTCGGTCCCCTGGAGCAGCCAACAGCTTTCAACAAGGAGCTCTTTGTTCGATCAAGCACCAGACTGGATATTACCAGAACTTCAAAAAAGTTCCCCACAGCCTTTGTAACGGGGTTTCTCCCAGCGCCTCCCAGGGTCCTTTCCCTTTGCCTTAATGGATACAGGTTTCTGCAACACTCCTCAGAAGAATGACTAAATTCAGTTTTCTTCACACCTTCAGAAGACTGGCTAAAATAGCTGAAAATGAGGAAATCCAAGGAAATCAGAGCAGGCGCCACATCCTGCTTCTCTGCTCTCTGGCCATAGCCCACATGATGGAAATTGTGCTCCCACACCAAAGAGCCCACTGCTGTGGCCGGGTATCTTAGCAGTTTCCCAGGTTTTGATTTATTTCCTGGAGACTGATATCTCAAATGTTCAGTCCTTTTAGTAAATCAGGCAACTGCTATTCCAAAGGCTTTCTTTGTGAGCTGTTCTCATTAGCTCCATTTATTTCCTGTTTTTACCTGCCATTCTCTTTCTATTTTCACATTAAATTCCATTTGCTGTGCAGTGACCCAGTTTCACAGTACATCTGACATCCTTTTTTTTTTTTTGCTGTCTGGTCTTCACTTACAGGTAGGAGCAGACATAAGAAGTCTGCAGCTGGTTTCTTTGTGTGGGTCATTTAGACAGATTAGAAACACCGAAGGAAGCACTAACTCCTCTTCTGGCTTCAATCAATACTTCCTCCGAGTTTGACACAAGTCCTCTCTATTTTTAAGTGATCTTTTGCTATGTGATACACTGACTGCCTGATCCCTTCAGGTTGAATAGCAACCTGGCAAAAGGCACTCGAGTAGGTTGCATGTCATGCCAAGTCCCATCATTACCCACCCTTCTTTTTTATGTATGTGTGTATGTGCTTGTTATGACAGAGGTACTAGAAGAGAGAATAAAGCTTACAGAAGGGAGAGGACGTGTCAACCTTAACCATGGTTTCTCTTGACTGTAACAATTGAACAGCTTCCAGCAAAAACATTTAGTTATGTTCATTGTATGCTGGCTTCAGCGCCTTCAAGTCTCCACGCATTTGCTAAAGTCCACTCAGTAAGTGGATGCATCTGCATATTTATTCATTTCAGCTGAAACGTTCAGGAGCCTCTAGCTTTACTGATGACCCTGAGGATGCAAAAGCCACCTCTTTCATTTCCTTTCCACTGCCTGGTGAGAGGTAGGAGCCTTGGAGGCAGTGGTGGCTGCAATACAACTCAGTGATCCTGCTCAAATCAGCCCTGTAGCAGGGGAAGATCACAGGCGCAGCCATCCTGGGACAAAGCTACAGCTGCTCCAAAGTGGATGACCCTGGAAACAGAAGGAGGCACATGCAGGCGCCTGGACTGTGACGGATCGGGTACCCTCCCTGGTCTGCCTCCCTTGATGTGCTTGGAGGTCCCTGCAGTTGCCCACCACGTTGCTGCAGTTTTGTCACCCCCCAGGTTTGCCATGGCCAGACAGGCTGCCCACCGCAGCTGACACACTGCCAGCCTGAGCCCTCTCCATGTTCAGCTCCACACACTGGCATGGGCAGCACATGTGTAGGTGACCCAGGGGACCAGTTGCCTTGGGTGTCCCTCCTCCTCCTTCCCCTTGCTTTCTCTCAGAGCGAAGCTGCGTTCATGAGAGTGCTTTGCATTCTCCCCCACCTCCACACGTTTCTAGACTCTCCTGCCAAGTTGTCCCTCTCTTCAGGTCCTTTTTGATCCACTGGGTTTCTGGAGCTTTGTGGATCAGCATTTGCTGAGATGGGGATTGTACAGCCAGGATAACGCCACACTGCAGCAAAAGACAGCTCTGCCTTTCCAAGCATTTCCTCCAGGGCTTTCCTCTCCCTGCTTTCAAGATCTCTCATCTCTAAAAACCCCCCGGGGCCTTTTTCACTCATAGCTCTATACTCTTCCCACTTCTACTGCAAGTGTGAGTCAAATTCTGTTCTTTGTCACTCCCACCTCTAGACCCAGAGTCACAGAAGAGATCAGCAAAGTTATGCTGGATTTACCCTGGGATAATGAGAGAAAAAAACTGGCTCTTTGTCTTTATATTTTAACTTCTTCCCATCATATTTTTTATTTGTGGCAGTGTTATTGTTAGATTTACTTTGATGTGCCTGTTTGAAATTCATTAATCTACTGCACGCTTTAGGAACGCTCTTTATATTTGTTCTCTACTTGGAATATAAAATTACTTTGCTTTACAAAGTATGTTATAATATTCTAAATTTATGACATTACTATTATCTGAGGAATCTCCAGCTATTCATGCATATTCCCCCTTTGTTTCAGGCCTTTCAAAGCTAGTACAGCTAATTCTACATTTTCTTCTTTTGGCATCAACTGCACATTATTCTAAATGCTATCAAATTACAGATCCTCACTGCTTTTCCTGGAAGCTTGCTGGTTGACTGAGTAAGATTATATCTGAATATTATATGCAAGGGTTTTTTAACAGCTTAGGTTAAAGATGCAGATAGTACATGAACCTCCAGTGCGATAGTCCTTAAAAGCATCAAAAAAATGACATTAAACTAAATGATGTCATTTCTAATCAGAATTTTTATCCCTTTCTTTCCTGATTAGTGCAGCCTATGCAGATTTACTAAATATCTCTGCTAGCTCTAGCGTCCTCACCTCATGGCATCTTGAGTCAGCATTTCTGGCAGCAAGCACCACAGTCAAATGAAATTCATAAAGTAAATTAGCATTCAGCACTGGGGCCTAGGAGGTCATTAGCAAATGTTTCCAAATGACCTGTGGCAATCCCACCTCCTCACCAGGCCTGCTGTAGGAAAATCTTAATTATTCCTGGGGGGAAGGGGGAAGAGCTTCCTGGTGTTCTTCTGGACAGCTGGGCAGGAGCAACGGCAGCAGCCAGGCTGTGCTGTGCAGGGTGTTGTCCGCGCATCCCATTGTGGGCTATGCGTGCATCTCTCCATGCCCAGCAGTCCCTGCAACAGCAAACCATGCAGTCCCGGAGGCAGGGAGACACTCCCGATGGAGAGCACCTCTCACCCCTTCAGAGGAGCAGGAACTGACACCCTCCAACCATTCCCCATCAGGAAAAATCCAAATGACCTTGTATGTCAGTGGTTGTTTTCCTAATTCAATAATATAATATGCTTATTATAAATGATAATGGATATTGCAGTAATTCATCTATAGGTGTGACCTAGTGCATCTGTCAATTATTGGACCTCTGAGGATTTTCTCACTAATTTTACAGGTGCATGCCTGCATTTGCCCATGTCAAAGCTCTTACTTGTAACCTGAGAAAAGCAATAGAAACCCATCTACAAATTTGCATCCTACATATTCACAGCCTACAAATTCATTCCTATGTAAAATGCATGCAGTTGCTTTCATGGTTTTGTTGCCTTTGGAAGAAAATATAATTGTAATTTTAAAATATATAATTATATACAAATACTTTTTGAAACACTTAATGTCATCAGTGAGCTCATTAGCTATTATTTGCTTTGTTACGGAATGCCAGGTGAAGAGCAGATTGTTTTTCCTCACCAAGTTAGGTCAGAAAGTGAAGATTCTTCTAGCCCAGTACTCAATCAGATAGGCCAAAAGAGGATGCTGACAGACTGGTATGACTTAAGAGGAAACATACAGAGATATCTGGGCAGAAAACATCTCCTTATCCTGTAGTGAGAGGCTGCAGCTCAGGGATTTCCTGCTTCAGATAAAGTGTTGACATGAAGGTTTATGATTACTTTTTGCAGCATCACCTTTTCCCCACCCCTCGCCCAGGCGTTTGTGGCCTCCAGGCATCCCCATGCTGTCAGTAGCTGCCTGGATAAGCAGGTGCCTAGTAAGATCAGACCCTGTGTGGCAGAGCAGACAAGAGAGATCAATGGGATTCCTCCCAGGACAGGTTAAGACAGACCAGGGCTCCCTGCGCTGTGTCTGCACCTCACCAAGCTGCTGGCAGCCTGGTCCTCTGCAGTGGTGTCCAGTGCCCCGGGAGATTCTCTCAGGGTGATAGGAAATAAAAATATTCTCTGTCTGCTGGTGGCTGTTTCCAGTGGTGCCTCCACCAGAGCCAGACAGGGAGCAGTGAGTTCCCAAAGGCAGCAGTGGCAGTGGCAAGGGGAGATGGGCTACCAGCTCATGCACCCCACCGCTGCCATCAGTGTGGGAGCTGCTCTCGCCAGGGCTTCTTGTTCACAAGGGTGGGGATGAATGTAGATTAATTTCAGAGATTTCACCCATGGCCCTTTTTTGAAGCCTGTGCCAGCCGCGGGGGTGGAAGCCGTGCAGGAGACAGACAGCAATTAAGGCTGGATTTTGAACCTGAGGGATTCCTCCTCCTCTCACCCTCCCCTCTGGCCTAAGCCCCGGGACTGTGTTCCCAGAGCAGAGATAAAAGGGCAGGTTCCCTTCCCTGAGTTTATTAAACAAAGCACAAAGGTGATAGGACAGGACTGGTGGTGTTGCTGAGATGCCAGGTTGCACAGACTGGCTTCAGGAGTCCTGCATGTGCTGTCCATTTGTGCTCTTCCACGAGCAACACCGCATCTCCTATATGTGCATAGCATGGACCCAGAGCCTCTCATCCCACCAAGGGACATCAGAACTACTTGGTACCCAGCTACCCACAAGCAGGAAAGAGGCTGCATACCCTCTTGCATTACCTTCTACCTTACACCCAGGATCTGGAACCCAAAAGACTGTTACAGTCCTAATTAAATATGAACAGTGTAAAATGTTCCTGTGACTTTGAAGAGCTATGATGATTTCAGGCAATTGGCAAGATAGGAATTAGCACTTCTTGCAGCACCCAGACAGAATAGATGCAATACATAATGAGGGTCAGACAGCAAAGCACAGAGTAATTCTCTTTGCTCTCCCAGCAAACACAGAAATGCTAAGTCACTGTGCCACTACAAATTTTGTTGCTAGAAACACGATGAGTGTCAATTGTCAAGGTAAATTAGCAATGCTGCAGAAGCAGAAGTTGGAGGTAGAAAGGGAGCTGTGAAAGAGGCAGCTCTAGAGACATAATGCTTCTTAAAGCAGTTTCTCTAAAGTCTTTCTTCTCCTGTGTGCTTATCACTGTTTATGAGATGTCCACAAAGTCAATAACTCCTCTGAAACAGTTGTTTGTTTTGAATTGCTGATAGGAAATATATTAAGTTAATTAAAAATTGTTACAAGGGCAGTGATTCATGAGGCATTCGACTACAGAATCCACCTGTCTGGCTACCTGTCTCGCTGGTCCATTTCTTTGTGAATTACAGTATTTTGACTCATGACATAGTAAAACATCAGAGCAAAGCAATGGGAAGTTACTGTATGCTTAACTGTCCAAGAATTTTCTTTTCAGGGAGAAAAAAAGTGTAGGGATAATTTGTCAGCAGGTATAAAAATAGATCTTGAGGCATTATTTGAACTTGGGAAAAATGTTTAATTGGATGCCTGGGGCCCTCCGGTATTTTCATTTTTCTAAAAGAACTTTAGTATAGTCATTATACAATAGGTGGCTACAGGTATGGAAGTGTTTCTGTGCAGTCATTCAGTGGTTCATTCACAATCTAAAGAAAAAGCCAACCAGATGTAATGAGGAATCCCTGTTTAGGTGGTTGAGTTTCTTCTTTGTTCTGCTTTTTTTTGCTGGCAGTATTTGAAACCCAAACTTGCATGAGTGAAAATCTTCCTTGGGAAGGCTAATACGCACTTTGGGGTTCTGCTGCCATGCCAAATAATTCAAGCTGCTTAAATGGATTTGCAAGGTGGATGCTCAAATGCAGATTAAAGAGTGAATCCACTTCCCAGAAAATCATCTAATTTATAAACGAGGAATCTTCAGACCTTGAGGTAGCCAAAGTGACTTGGCTTTTAAAGGAGATTACTTACAAAAGACTCTGGCTACCAGTCTGCCAGAGATTGGCTGCAGGACTCTTTAAACCCACAACAAAAGATCAAAGACTGCCTCAGTCAAGCAAAATATTCCACTGCTGAGTAAATAACTTCTGCTGTGCAAACAGCATTTCCCCACATGCCGTATCACAATTCAGATCTTCTGACAGGTGCAAATGCAGGCTCAGAAGTGTGAGAAAACTTGTCCTGTGACCTACCAACTTGTGAGAATGAATTGGTAACGAGAGCTCTCAGCTCCTCTGAAAACTGGGGTACAGACCCATAATGCTTGTGAGAGTACAGGCATAACCTTAATGTAAGGTGGTGCTAGTTAATGGCAGCACTTTTAAGGAAGGAGCCTTCAAGATGGATCTTTCAGCTGTCCAACCACCATCCAATCCAAAAGGGGCAGCCCAGCCGACCTGCTCCCCAACTGTGCCCCTAGAAATTCATCTCCATATTCTCACCAAGTCCCACACCACTGAATAGAAGGTCTGTCCCTGGATGGAGGGGACAGGCAAAGAGGGACAAGGCAAGGAAATGCTTATCCAAGAGACCTCTCCAATGGGCATGGCCACTTGTGGGGACAACCTCATTCCTGAGAGAGGCAATGAGTATCTAAAGGATTTATAATCTGCAAAGGCTGCCAGAGGGGCTTTGTACTTACCTGCATCACCCCACAATTGTACAGACCCCAGAGGCCAGATTCCCACCACACTGTCTGAGGCATGATCAAGTTTTGCTGTGCAAAATAAGTGCCAGAGGGTGCATAAAATACAAGTGAGGTTGTAATTAGCATGACTCATGATGGAGACTGCAACATCTGGCCACTCTTCTTCCATCTCTATCAAGTGCCAGATATAATTATGAGGACAGGTAATAAATAGACAGGAGTAGTAAGAGAAGAATGAAAATCTCTTGCGACCTGAATATGAAACCACAGCACCTTCACCCTTCAGAGGCATAGGCGGTTGAGTAAAAAAGAGCCACATCCACGAGACTTTGAATCTGCCTCTTGTGTCATGTGCTATTAGCTTAGCATAGAGCAACAGTACTCGACATAGAAAATTTTCCCAGAAAACACCACCAAATCATTGTGGAAAAGAAATGGAGAATTTCAACCAAAAAACCATTAACTGGAGAGCTAAATCATAAATCCTGCAGTGTTGGCACAGCCTTCTTGTAGCCCTGAAAAGCACATTTTGCATTCCAGCTGACTCAAGGCATGTCGTGGGTAGCAGATAAGAGCACTCAGCATGCCACAGAGAAGCCTGACTTTGAAACAGCAAGCTCTGATACTCTCTGGAGAACTAACACATGTCTCCAGATGAATGAGCACAATGGGGCCTTTCTGCACTGCTCTGCTTTTTTGTTTTCTGTCCACGAGTGCTCACAGCAGTGGTGGAGGGAAAAAAAAGGAAGAAGAAATTAGTTAAGTAAATGGCAGTCAGCCCCACAGCATAAAGATCCTGTATGATCTTCACATCCTACCACAAAACCATGAGACGCGGCTCAAAGAAAAGCCATTTGGCCCACTGCACCTGCTGGCTTTTGGCTTGCTCTGTGTCTATAAAGAGAAAAGAAAGTAAGAATACTTGAAAGCAGCATGACTTATAGTTGGGTGTACAGGAACAGGTTAAATCACACAGTTAGACAGCGCAGTAGTTGCACATTTTATAATGATTTTTCATGCTTTTCTGCTGCTATTCGCAATGCCTTCCCTAGGGAAATCATTTCATCACCTCGGATGGTGGGATGAATGAAGACTGACCCCTGCCTAAGGAAGCCAGATTTATTCATGTTAGGTGACTGTATCCATAAAATAAAAGACATCTTTTGCCATGATTCCTTATTACTTATATATTTTTCTTTGTCACTATCTTAGTAAATTAATTTGTATTTTACTTTTTATTTTATTGGGGGCTTTTATACAAATCTAACATTATAATTTTCAGGCTGCATCTGCTATATCTCTGTGGATGCCAAAATTTTATCTTTATAATAAGCAAACTTTGGCCATTATAGGCCAAAAATCTCTTTTCACTTATTCTTATACTAATCCAAAATAATCCACCAACAAGCAAAATGTAGCACCTAGACTGGGCATGTCTGAAAATGCTTTGGTGTTAAATAGTTTTCTTAGATGTAGTGAAGAAGTAACTACCTTGTCCAGAAGGTGAAATTCATTTCTCCTACACCTAGCTAGCAAAATGTTTTGCCTAAAAAACTGTTTGTAGACACTGCTATGTAGCAAGGAATGTGTGTAACATCACATTGCGATTATCTCCTCTCTCCTATCATGGTGGTATCCATTTCTTCTGGAGTCTATGCCAGTCAGCTTAAGCAAGATACATACTTTTATACATGCAATACATCCCACCAGTAAAGAGGCCCTGTGTAGAGTTAGTGCAAAGTCCTGAGAGCACTGTAAATTTGTGCCTGAGCCTTATCTTGCCTGGGCAGACAAAAGCCTTTTTATAACCTCCGTTCCACCAGCGAGTCTTGCCTATCAGTATTAGTCACACAGTACAGAAGAATCAATTTTTATGATGATGACAAACTAAAGCGCAAAATTGGGCATTTATATGCAGGTTGCCTTTGGGCCATTTGATGATTCACAAATTAGTCCTGACCCTCCTGGATCTAGCTTTAAATATTTCACTTTGAATGTTTCTACTGTTTCAAGTACCCTGTAACATAGCTGGAATTTGATCTGCCTGCCACTAGGAAATTATTTAACATAGCTTCTGAGTACAGAAAAATACCTGTGAACAGAACAGATTCTGCTGGTTCCTGTATTCAGAGAAGAAAGATTGGGTTTATTTGATTTATTGTTGCAGGGCCAGATTTCTTCACTTCTATTCAGACTGAGTAGTCCTTTACTTTCCAAGTAGCTCAGTTAAAATCAAACAAAGATTCTTTATTCTGGGTTAGACAGAAGCAGACTACATAATCTGAATTATTTTGGTTTCACATACAGCTGTTCCTTCAATGGCATATTCTGACTGTACTAAACCACTTCACATAGGCTTGTGTATGTTATAGCAGAGTTCAAGATACATCACCTTAAGTGTTATGCTCTTTGCTGGAAACAAGATCAGTCACCCTGACTTAGTGTTAGGATGTTTTGAGTGGATCTTTGGCAGGTACAAAACCTCTCTGAAAACAGTATAAACTTTTCTGAATTTCACACTTTGGCAAGAAATAGACATATGTAAGATGTTTGTCTTTCTTTTAGTGGGATGTGATCTCACTTCTTTCTCTTTCCTCCACAAAGCTGGACAAGTGCAAAGATATTTTTCATGCATTTTTGGGAAGAAGAGATTATCAAGGAATATTTTGTTTGGATTTTTCACTAAAAGCTTTGTTTTCAAGGATACAGGCATTTAGGATGTGCCTGAAAGTTTCTTCCTGCTCGTTCTGGTTACGTATGATAATTTTCAACCCCTGGTTCATGACTTCATTCCCTAATCAGGGCTACAGCACATGTCAAGCTTTTCACTTTGAATGAAAAGCTTCTCCAGACTGAAAACTCAATTTACCCCTGCTAGTGACATTAAGATAAGCAGTCCCTGAAGGGGTCCCAGTCCTTATCTGATACACTATGTTCTTCACAGGCTCTGGCAGAAATTAAGTGGAGTTTCATGTACACACATTTAGGACATATGCAGTCTATTGAACAGGACCCTTCATTTGCACATCAAATGAAGCTTTCCAGTAGTCCAGCTGCTGAGCTTGCTAAGTATCACCCCTGCTACAAGAGCCTATAATAATGGCATCCTTATATATCATGAAGACAAAAGATTACTGCACCATAGAAGGAGCCTACCAATCCACTGCCTATAATCCTGTAGAGTGAGTTCCCTATAACAAAGTGATACTTCATATATCTTTTTTGTCAAATGTCCTCCATCACAATGCTAAGATCATTTATGTTAGTAGCTCCTAGGAATTTGAGGTAGGGTGCCATGCAAACCCAAAACATGCATGCAGGCACACTATGCACATGCTGCTGTACACTCTACTGGTGTATGCCTCCTACTATTTTCTTTCTCTCCAGCTGTTTAATCTGATCCAGCCCTTCTTTTACCTTCATGCTACGAATATGCATGCTGCTAAGTACAGACAAGGCTTTGTGCAGACTTTTTCTGGAATCAGATGCAGCAAGTCTGTACAAAGGCAAGGTTCCTACCTGCAGTTAAGAACATAAATACAAGTAGCTGAAATTGATCATTGAAATTGAAGTCGTCAAACCAAATTAAACATATATGTAGGAGCTGCCCTTTAGACTGTGAATGGCCTTCTTCCCACTTAAGGAAGAATTAGCTGTGAAGGTTATCTACCACCAACACACCAAGGGAACCAGGAGTCCACAGAACATTATGCTTAGAAAAGTTTTAAAGGACAAAACAAAGGATTTCCACTCAGAAAAAAAGTAACACACTGGGGAGCTGAACTAATGAAACCTACACAATGTTGCTCCAACTCATGTCCTAAACATATTACCAGAAACATCTAGAATATGTAATAGAAAATAACATTTTCCTAGGGATTTTTAAATAAATCTTCCTGAGATTGATGTCAGTCTCATGGCATGATGCAAAACGGTTCAAATTACCCTTGAAAATGTTATTTTTATTCCTTAAAATTGCTTCCGAATTTTAGAACAAATTTTGTAGTACCCTATTAGACAACCTGGGAGAGTGTCATCTTCATCCCTATGGAAAGTTATATATTTCTCCATAAGGAGGCAAGGTCAAATGATGTGTGGAAACTAACCTTAGCTCTACATTAATACAGTGAGTATTCCTGACAGTGGTTGGAGTCAGTGTCCTTTTTGATAGAAGAACTGATTGCTTTAGGACTAGATAATATGCATTCACTTGGCCATGGGAAATCTTAGGCTCACTCTCTAGGTGATTTGTCACCTGGGGCTCAGGATGTTCACTATAGATCTTGACAGCTCTCTGTGGAAGAATTTGAGTAACAGAAGGACTACAATAGATTTCCTAGGTAAACAGGAGAAGACAGAAGTAGGAAAGGGTTGAATCACAGTAGAAGCAACAGAGATATTAAATTTTTCTTCAAGATGGGCAAGGACTTTGCTAGATCAATGTCAGATTACTATATATGCTACATCAAGCTTTATGATTACTGTGATGGGAATCAGTAACAATCCCATCTCAGAGAATTTCGGTGTTTCTCTTCTGGTTTTACTTACAGTCACATGCTGTGATGCATTTCTCAGAGTAAGAGAATGCAGTATTCTCCTGCCAGAGGAGAAGATCATGCATCCACAGCACCATCATGAAGCACAGAAAGTAGATACAGGATCTACCTTTTCCATGAAATATCCCAGTATAGTTAAAACTTTGCCTCTTCAGGGTAATGAAGATGACAAGTACTTCCCAAAATCAGACAGTCACGTAGTCTCATAGACCTGAGAAGGGATGTCAGTGTCATGATCCCCAGCTATAGAAAAGGAAGCTGAAATACAGAGCTGTGAAAAGCTTTGATTGGGGCATCCAGGAGCTGATTAGAAAATCAATAAATCCTGATTTCCAGACAATCCTTTCTCCAACTTGTGCCCCAAGTACCTGGCAATATAGAGGATTGGGAAAGGGAAAGAGAAAGAGAAAAGGAGTCTACAGCAGATTTTTGAAGATCTCACTTGAGTCTGTGTTCTTGTCCTCCTCTGAGCTCACATCTAATTCAGTGAGAGCATCCAAGAGATGACCAACGTACTATAATTAGCTAAATGGGTTAGCCTATGGTGACACAAATCAGTCACTCTTCCATTGTGAAAGAACTAAAGGCTTTATCATGACCACCTATAACAAACTTCAGGTTTCCCTCATTTCAGGTTTACCCTCCCAGGCTGACTATGGCAGTCTGACTGACTATCTGACCTATGGCAACCACATGCAAAAGTTCAGTTTTACAGGTGCCTAAAGCTGGGAAGGATGATGCTGAGCCATAGCTCCCCAGGTCTTTGTTGCTTGATCCCTTCTGTAAATCTCAGCTCTTCTGTCAATTGCATGGAAAATCCTGCCATAAGTATTTGGAAGATCTCTACATCCACTTTGCAGAAGTATAAATAATTACACAATCAGGCCTGTTTTCTCCCCACCTCAGAGAGATATCAGAAAGACACTGTGAAGAAGAGAATAGTTTGGTTGGATTAAATTTACCATGTCTGCACAATTTTCTATTAAAAGGTTACCTTTGATATAGTGCTTCTGCCTCCAGACTTTTGCTTCCCAGCATTGAATTCTGTTGTAATAAACTTTTACAATATGCATCATTATAGGAAACTTAAATAGGCTTAGCTCTTGAGTGAGACTCACAGAGACAGCAGAATAGAGAGAAAAAATGCAAGGTGTCTGGCTTCTTGAATATTTAAGAAAGGTTCTTCTTTATTAAATAATGCATACTTGGGGATTTGGAATTCTAAATTTTCAAGGTCAGGACGGAAGGAGATCTGTCTGGAAAGGCATAAATTCCTGATCTCACCTCCTGCCTCTCTGCCTTTGCCATGTGGTATTGTGCAAACCAGAGGACAACTCAGCCACTGAGCCCCTTAATTCCAGCTGCAATTGAGCCCCTGGGGCAAATGGGTTTTTAATACTCACCCCTCTCAAGAAGAGCCATAGCAATTGCTCTTTTTATTCTTTACATTATTCTCATATCTGTGAGGAAAGGCTTAGAAAATACAAACAGCTCAGCTTTATACCAAAAAGTTGGTAAGCAGGTGGTTTAATAGTAAAATCCACAGTCACTTTTCTGCTTATAATGAGCATTGCAATGCAGAATGGGCAGCTGTAGAGACCCCAAATGGGAGAGAGGGAGGATCAGTCTCCTAGTTACTACAGTGGTTTATGGAGACATTTGGCCTCAGGTATATTCTCCTTCCTATTCTGCCAGTAATTTATTTGTTTAAAGTGTAATACAATTGTCCACAGAGATCATGCTACACTCCTTTCCAAAGCTCTAAGCATGTTGGTTATTTAACAGACTTTCTGTCACACATGGGTGAAATGAGAGTTTCAGTAGTTTGTACATTCATTTATGAAGAAGAAGGAATTTATATCCTATTTTGTTCTTCATACATTCTTGGAATATCAGCTATCAGCCCTAGGACAGCCAGGGAGCATACATCAGCTAATGTTGCATTTCACGGCCTGGTATAAACACAGGGAAAGATAGTTGATCCTCATCATGTATAATGTGAAGTTAGACAGGGGCTGAAATTTGTCCATGTTCTTAAAATAACAAATCCTTCATCCTGTCTATGCAAGGAATGGAGCACAGTCACTGCACCACCTCCAAAGTCTTCTGAGAGGCAGAAGGAGGAGAACATTAAGACAGAAAAAATGCCTTGATATATTCCTTTTCCAATTATTATTCATCTTCTCCCCTGCCAGCCTACAGAGGGTTTCCTTAGAAAGCAATGCCCTACACTCATCAAGTATTAGATTCCTCAGGATTGTCTCTTTTCCTGTTGCTCAACAGGAGATTTCAGTTAATCAGGAGTCTGCGAGTTTGCATCTGTCTTGGCTGTTTGGGCCCCTGTACACCTCTGGGATACCTGATTCCTTCTCTTGATTAAGTGAACACAGAGAGATCCCTGGAGTGGGGAGAGGGAAACAAAATAGCTTGAAACATTGGCTCATGATTTGCTTTGCAGTGTCATTTGAAATCAACAAGAGACTCCAGTGCCCTTCATTCAAGATGCTGGCTTTCTTCCCACCAGACTCAGTAATATACTTAATTCTTACAACACCCTAACGCTTTATTTTATTTCTGGCAGTGCTTATTCTAAAGGTCAAAGGACTCACTGGCTTTCTCAATTGGCAGTACTGTTTTATTTAATTATGTTTAACTGCAGAAGACACACCTCTCATCTGTCCTGAGGCATTTTTGCAGACACAAAGGAACTACAGTCCACAGGGCAACCTTCGCTAATAAGTGCCAATGGGATTCTCCAAACTAGTCCTTCAGAAAAGCATCAGCAAATGAACAGACGTGCTGGTTGAGAAACTTAAACTCTGAGTCAGATGTGGGAGTGATTAGTAGAGCAAAGCGTCCCACAAGTTCCAACCAAAGAGGCAAAAAAATGTCACGGAATCATAGAATCACAGACTGGTTTGGGTTGGAAGGGATCTTAAAGCTCATCTAGTTCCAACCCCCTGCCATGGGCAGAGACACCTTCCACTAGACCAGGCTACTCAAAGCCCTGTCCAACCTGGCCTTGAACACTGCCAGGGATAGGGCAACCACAGCTTCTCTGGGCAACCCGTGTCAGTACCTTACCACCCTCACAGTAAAGAACTTCTTCTCCCTTGTCCTGTTTCTATATGACCTTGCAAAAAAGCCCTCTCCAGATTTCTCATAGGACCCCTTTATGTGCTGGAAGCTGCCCTAAGATCTCCACGCAGCCTTCTCTTCTCCAGGCTGAACAACCCCAAGTCTCTCAGCCTGTCTTCGTAGGAGAGGTGCTCCAGCGCTCTGATCATCCCCATGGCCTCCTCTGGACTTACTCCAACATGTCTATGTCCTTCTTCTGCTGGGGACCTCAGAGCTGATTGACAGGACCCTTGAGTTTGCAGGAGGTGATCCTTGAATATTAACCAGCTTGCTTGGGCCCTTCTTCCCTCCAGGAGTTTACCAGGGCAGACCCCTGAAGAGGCCCAAGTCTGCTCTCCTGACACCCCAGGTAGTGAGCTCGCTGTGCGCCCTCCTCACTGCCCTAAGGATCTTGACCTCCATCATGAACTTCACATTCCCCACCAGTCCCAACTTGTTGATTAAATAGAGGTCCAACATAGCATCTCTTCCCACTGGCTCCTCTATCACTTGGAGAAGGAATTTATCATCAATATACATTTTTATTGTGAATGATATTAACTGGGTTTCTCCCTGATTAAGGGAAACAAAACAAGAAGAAACGTTCATTAAGAACCTCACCCTGGTTTTGCAACTTCACTTTACATTGAAAACACTGCCAGTCAACAGACAAGGAAGAAAACTCATTGAAAGGGGGACTATGCTCTGTCCTTAGATAGATGTGAAGTGCTGCCACTGAAGACAACAGAGGCTAGAATCTGGTCTTATAAATCTTGGCAGGTCCTAAACTGATATATAATTTTTTGTGAAAGGAAAACTCCATTTTCCCCTTAGGTTTGAAAAGGAATAAGGGTTGGTAGCCATTGCAGATCCTCTCACCCCTGATGGTGAGATCCAGCAGATTTTGTTCCATGCTCATCATTGCCTATATTTATTGCAGATGTCAATTTTGACAACTTCTGGCATTGATTCACCTGAGAAGGGTAATAACTATTCAAAGACTATATACATTATAATAAAAGGTAAGCCAGTGAAAACCCTAATTTATTCACATAGATAAATAAAAAAAGCTTTGGTTTAGTACAACGTGTCACTTCTTGCAGCATTCCCCCTGTTGTAGCTAGCAGAACGTATGAAGAGTGATGCTCTAAAAACTGAGCCTGGTGATGAAATACCCTCAATGCAATGTCAAATATAGAGCCCCCTACAAGGGCAGGTAAGCATCCCCAAGTCACACTATGCCCCCATGTCCCCATTGCTTAGCAAATTTTCCAGGACTTTTGCTTCAAAATGGAGTATGTTGGAGATTTACCCATGTGAAGGCACTGGCCCAAGCAAAGGAAGAAGTCCTTTTTTTAAACACATACAGGGAAACAGTTCCTTGTCCTCAGCCAGTCTGCAAACCAGTTCAGTATCTCCCTTTGGCAAGGGAGGAAGAGAAGAGTGTTTGCAAGCCTCTGTTTTACTGCATTTGCCTTCCTCGCTCTTGGGAGGTACAGACTTTGTTCTGGCTGTGGGCTGAGCAGTTTGGTACAGGTTTGAAGAACGCCTTTCTTCTTGGCCAAATTAATTGTTTGGAAGCTGGCGGCTGCCGAGTTTATTGCTGCCCAAAGCAAATGAATGAGTAGGAAGAAAAGTAGGAGGAACAGAAAGTGCCATTAATCTACTCTTTGCTGAGTTTGTGGGAAAATAAAAAAGACAAGCAAAATTCCTGTAGGCACTCAGTATGGTTATGAGTGCAGCAAAAGCAGTTGGATATTAAATACTAGCATATTAGTAGGATGAAGAAGGCAAAGAAGGTCTCATGCCTTCACAGCCCAGGAAGCCTCTCACCAGGCTGTTCTGTACCAGGATCTTACTCAGGGCTATACTAACTCCCTGTCACCTTGCAGATCCTGTGGAAGCATCCGGGCCCACAATTATTACAGCACCAAGTCAAGATGTGGACCTGCTACCCTGCAAATCTAGGGCTCACTTCTGCAAAGCACAGAGAGTCAGGTCTAAAATATGTGTATTAAATAAAATCAAGAACTAGGTATTGCCTTTTCTGCTACCATCTTTGCTCCTAGACACGTTTGGTCATAAAGTATGAGGTATTTTATGAGCTCAAATTGTTTTCTTGAAAAAGACTATCAGCATTCCACACAAGAAGGAAAATGCAAAATGAAGAAATCTATCTTTTACAGAAAAGGACACTGAAAATACTTCTTTAAACAAAGCAAAATTCATAAAAATACAAACTCATTTTAAGATCAAAATAGTTTACAGAAGTGTTTTTTAATAAGCCATTGATAGTCTTCCTGCTGCACTGTCCATTTCTCAACACAGTTCTACAGTAAAGACCACTGAGGGATCTCATAAAGGCAAAGTATGCAGGAAGGAACAAATTTTTTTATTAAAGCAACTGATATAGCTGGGTATACAGACAGGCTTTTGAGTATTCCCAGCTTTTCTTCAAGTCATTTCCAGAGAGAAGCAAAGTGGTTAGCCCAGCTGTGGAAATGCCACATGATAAAATATTCATTTATTTAAGAATGAAAACCTAATGTGGAAGGAAGCCCACAAGTCCACTGTAAAGTCATCAAGAGACGGGAATGACAAAAGACAAGCAGTGGAGCAGGAGGCATGCCAGAGGTAATTTTTTTGCTTCTAGGGAAGCAAATGATAGGTAGAACTCCCTAATCCAGCAGGTTTCAGACTCCTATCTCTGTGTAACTTGTAATTACATGATTTATTAAGGGGGTTTTTTCGTGTTTGAGTTGACAGGAGATAAGCCAGGTCATTGAGACTCCACAGCCACTTCATGCTCCGGGAGCATATCAGCAGCTGTGGCACAGGAGTCCAGCCAGAGAGGAAGGAGACCTATTTGTTTCTGTTCTTGTTGATTGAATCTGCTGCTGGAATCACCATTTAAAATTTGAAGGGTATTTAAGTGGAATTGACTCAACCAAAACATTCAGCAAATCCCCAGAGATACAGATGCAGAACAGTGGCAAACTTCCAGCCTGCCATATAGCAAGCTTTCAAAATCCTCCGGAAATAAATGACTTCAAGGCTTTAAAAGGGTAAGAAAGGTCGACCAAGCCAGACAGATCTCAGGGCCTGTTCATGGACACCCCAGACATGCGTAACTTCAGCTGATTTCCTGTTGTGTCATCTTTCCAGGACAGGCATTAAGAGACTGCTGCCTTTGTGAAGGGGACAAATATTGCTGCTTTCTATCCCAGCATTGTGGTTTACATGCGGGTGGGTGTATGAGTGGATGTTTTGGTTCAAACAAAGGGTCTATCTGGACTAGTTCCAGCCTCCAACAGTGGCCATAAACCCATGCCTAGTGAAAAATAAGAAATGGACATATATTTACAATATTTCCCCACATACTATTTCAGCCTCTATTTTCAGCTGAGCAGATTTTTCTAAGCCTCATGTGCTTTGCCTGTTTAATCTTTTGTAAATCTTCTCTTTCAAGTACTTGTCCAGGCTCTCCTTGAACTTGTGCATTCATAACATCCTTTGGCAGGGAGTCCCACAGGATGCCTTCTTCTGCCATCTTCTGTTACTTTTGAACCTGTCTCCCAAGTAGCTCCATCTTACAGATATTCAATCCTTGCATGGGATGAAATAGCCCTTAGCCACCCTCTCTATATCCAGGATTTTGTAGTTCTTCAGCATATCCCGCCTTTTCCAGGCTGAAGAGTTATATTCTATCAGCTTCTCTCCTGTTCCTTGACCCCACCGACAACAGAGCCAGTCATATTGCCCTGGCATCTGCCAGATGGGTGCAGCTGGTAGAGGTGATCTTAAAGATGGAAAGAGGCCTCAACACTGGGCTGCTGCAAGGGAAAAGTGATCAAACCCAGCCCAATGCTCAGAGAAGCCCTGCTAGATTGAAAGGGCACCAGCCATGAGCCAACTCTTGATGATTCCTGGTCACAGGACACAGAACCACACATCTCCTGTCTCTTGACGGAGGAGGCAAAGGCTGTATTGCTGCAGTATGACCCATTGTGGCGTTTATGTGGCTGAAGACCTTTAGGCAACTGAGTGCAAGGCAGCAACAACCCCTAATAGCTGGGAGCGCTCTGAGATGCTGTTGAGACGCCAGGTAGTGGAATGGTCCCTTGTCCCAAAGACTGCACAGTCTAAAGGGATGAACAATGATGGGTTGTAGTTTACAACTGAGTGAACAATGTTTCCTATATTTCACTTTACGTGATTTATATGAGATATATATATGACATGAGACATATCGATATATATCTCATATTTTGCATGGATACATTTTGCATTCCAGACCTATTCTAAATACCTTTGCCTTAGAATAATAATCTGTGTTGGTCACATCCCATGTTTTCTTTTCATAATTCCCAAGAAAATTAAATAGAAAAACTATTCTTACTGAACAAATCAGCTTTTCACATTTAAAAAGAAGGCAAGTATATTCTATAATACAAGTTTTCAGTATCATTCTGTCTGTCATTTGTTAAATGACTGTACTTTCATTAGACAAGACAAATTATCTAGAGCCCCAGGAAAAACTAATTTCATGGGGATGAGAAAGATTGAAGACCTATTGGTAGAGTACAATATATGCTTGGCAGATGTCCCCTGCCTAAGGCATGAAATGGCCTGACTATTATCTTGTCTATGGTTCAAAAGTAATTGTACACATTGCACACAGAGCAACACACACTCACAGAGCAAACACCTAGTGATGATGGATATCACTACTGATACAATTCCCATCTAAAAAGTATAAGGGCAAGAAAAATATTGTAAATTTTAAAAGGTAGTATGAATTCATTAACTGCAAAGAACACACACAGTTGCATTCAAGGGAGTAGAGCTGTGACAGTAATTGCTGAATTGAATATTTTTAAAAAGTCCTTTTGTTCTTATTGGCATCAAAGCTATTGCTGAACTGTGCTGTACTGTCAGCAGTAGTAGGGGCTTAGAATATTAGGGGTTTAGATCCATGCATGCAAAAGATCAAAAGCAGTGATGAAGGATTCTGTAATTATTAGTAATTGCTTCCCAAGTGACCATTTTTTTTAAAGATTCTTTATAACAAACTGTTCACTGAAGACTATGGGTTGAACTCATATTTTCACAGCAAGAACATGAGCCCATGGAAATTATTTCACACATTAGCATCATAGCTGGAAACTACCACTAATAAGAAATACAAAGGCTACATAAAATCTGGATATCATTATTACAATTATTACTTGCAATTTTAATGCAGATTTAATGTTACTTTTCAATTAGAAGAATTTAAAGACTAAAATAAAAAAAGAAGTCGGTTAAACCAGTTTCAGGTTGAGCAAAGTCTTCATTTCTCTAATGCTGTGTTCAGAATCGCTCCATTCAAGTAAAATGTAATTGGTGCATCAGCAGTGAACAACCCTTGACTTGTAAAAGGTACTTTCTAGGCTGAAGTCTCCATCCATTTAAAAGGTTGTAAATCTTTACACAGACATATAGCTACAAGCACAGACACCAAGGGAATTATAACAAAGCCAAAAAAGGATGCAAAAGCTGCATCATGCCCTCTTCTCGCATACCCATCCCATTGCCGAATGAGATCAAATGTGTATCTTTAGAGCCATACTTCGTATTTGATCCTAAGGTTTGTCTTGGAGCTGCTCTTGCCCATTCCAGGACTGAATTTGTCCTGAATAAGTTAAAATCAAAACCATGGCACTATTAAAAATAGCTCATACATTACAATAATAGTCCACTGTGTCTTAACAGAAAACATTCAAAACATTTATGAAATTATGGTGTTTTGCTGCCCAGATGTAGCATAAGTTGCCTTTCTCCTATCCTTTGCTGAGGTTGGAGATCACCTGTGATTACATGACCTACACAACACCTGCATTTCAGTCAAGACAAGCACCAGGAGGAAACAGCTTCCCCATGATCTTCTAACCCCTGACTATCTCCCAGTGGTACGTTTTGGAGTGCACAGCTGCAGCTGTACAGCTCCAGGACTTTCTTCCTACATGTCAAAGCCCAGTGCAAAGAGACAACAGACCACAGAGTATATGAGACACTGACAGGGACAGAAAGAGTTTGGGCTTTGCAGGAGAGTGGTCCCTACCTCTCCTCTAGATCGCATTCTAGAAACAATATGTACTTAATATATTAAGTGCCTGAAATGTTCTGTTAAAATCCCTGCTAGGATTAATCACACTCTTATGCTCCTTAGGGAAAAAACCTTACTGTGTCTGTCTGCAAATTGCCTGTTTGGATGCTGTACAAATTAATAAAGAATAATAACAGCGGTGCCTGAATGAGAAGCCAGCCCTTACAGATTGATCTCATTCTACTAAAACCAATGGGACAACTCAGAACCTTCCATTACGTGCAAAAAGCCAGTATGTGGTTTGTTTATGACCTCTGAAGAAAAACACATAGAAAACCCCTTCAAGATGTCCTTTAATGCAGCCAGGCATTTTTTGCTTCAGTTACATAGCTTTGTTCAATATGCTAAAGCACCCTACTGAAGTCATCATGTGGTACTGCTATTTCCCATATTAAAATCTGTTATCCCTTACAATATAGCCCCTTTACCATGCCAAATGGCTTAATTCCCTTGCGGTTTCCTTTCTGTCATGGTTCAGTCTCCCATCTCACTCCTAAGACACATTGATACCATAATATCTATGTCTGCTCCAGGATAAATTCTAATTTATCATAGAGAGGAAGTATGAGTTCTGCTCTGACATACACAAGGCTGTAACAGGAGACTTTAAACAGTCAGTCCAATAGCTTCATTGCTCTCCAACAACTCCCTCAATATCATCTCCAAAAATAAAGCCAATTTTTCTTCACTTTCTTTAGTGTAATTTGGGAGTAACACAGTGAACTTGATGCTTCCCCTCCAGTAAAGAAGAGTCAGGGCTTGTGTTTCCTATTCATGAGGTAAGTGGGGAAACAAATCATGTCACTGTTTTATTTATGTTTCATCTAATTATTCAAGGCACAGATCACATTCATCCTCCTTAGTGACTGTCTGTATTCTGCACTTCCCCACCATAGGTTACCCATTCTTCAGTATGGGTTTTGATACCTGTTTAATGTACCTAGACTTGCACCACATTCTCCCTGGACTTTGGATATAATGTGTCATGGAGTAAGGGGAGGGGGAAAACCCAGAGGAGAAGCATTAAGAAAGCCCACCAGGGTGACATTTTAAATGGGAAGAAACATGAAGGCCCATTCTCTTTTCAATGCAAGGGAGATTTACACACACAGTTCCCATTACCATTAATGGTAGTTATGTGTATAATTTCTGCCATACACTGAGAGAAAAATAAACCTGAGAGAGGAGAAATAGAGGGTATTCAAGGGGAAAATATTTAATATGTAAAGCTTGTGGCTGCCAGTTGGTAATGAATGTGGTACGTATAATAATGGTAATAATAGGAAAAGACACTTACACATCTGAGTTAGGGTTATCATAATATGGCATATGTACAGAGAAGAAACCATCAAGGAAACCACTAAACATCCTTTTGAGGAGACAGCAAGAAAATATACCTAAGACTAAAGAGAAAATAAAAAGGAGAGCAGAAACAGGACTTGGAACAAGCCAGTAAAGGCAGCACGAAATCAGGGGTGTTTTCACCTGAGGAAACAGCAGCTATCAGCAAGAGTACCAGGAGGACTGGGGAAAGGGTAGAAACAGAAGGGATGACAGCATCATGATGCAGAAGGCACAAAGGTATTACCATCCATCAGAAGACAAAAGCAAACACGTTCAGAAGAAACTGGAATAAATTAGTTTACAGGATGATAAGTGACTCAGACTGTTCAATATAGCAGTCTTTAGGTAATGAGATTATGGACCAGAAATAATCACAGAGGCTAAAGCTTACAAATCACTATTAAAAGGGGGACTCTCAAGTGGATCCTAGTGATTCAGATACTCCACTGTCTCAGACAGCATGAAGCACAGCCAGGGGAGCTGGGACAGCACTGATGCTACGGACAGACAGACATCATACATGAAATCATATGTCATGGTATATCACCTCCACTTCTTCCTGGCACCAAACTTATTGGCATTTACTGCTCATAGTCCTTTTATATAGGAATAGCAATACAGGCAAGCAATACAGATAAGATGCAACTGCAGCTACAGTTGGGAGTTACCAAAACACGAATATCACTGATTTACACAAATAATTCATTTTAAAATGGCTCTAAGACTTGAGAAGTAATTGTCAGCAGGTAATCACTACCAAAGTAGGGTGGCTTTCAGGCAAGTTCCTGACCTTCATGCAGGAGCACCATACTGCTGGAGCACCAAATACTGGACCACAGACAAATGATCAAGCCTCTGGCACCTAGGACAATCATTTTAGGGTAGAATTATTAACCTCTAATTTATGAAATGCTCTCTCCTTTGTCTTTAGAGAGAGTCCAGGTAAGAAGCTTAATGCAGCTATCTTGTCTGCAGGTGGATAAATTCCACCTTAAGTGACTTGGTCAGAATAACAAGGGACATTTCTGGTCCAAGTCGTGGTCTCAGGTGTGTCCACAGCTGCCTTGTTCTGCCTCTGAACTGTTTCAAGCCTCTTTTACATGAATGGGGCTACATAAATTTTCAGTAGGAACTTGGCCCATTGTATGCAAAACAGAACATGAATCAGGTATAACTATTCTAGCACACAATGGAGACCCCATTTAAAATACTGGTGAATCTTGGTTGTGTAGGAGAAATATTACTGAGTCTAAAACCTCTAGCTGAGGAAAATCCAGATTTTTGAAAGTATAAATTATGAGGAAACACTGATCAGATGTTGCTTCTATAAATAATAACAGCTCATTAATTCTCCCTTTGCTAATCCACACATTTAAAGAACTCACCAACCCCTTTACCCCAAAGGGGATTCATCCCACTTCTCAGCAGAGCTTTAATTTATGTTAGCAGCAAGATCTTATATTTCTAGGAATTCATTACTTTTAAAAAACCTATTACAGTATGTTTATTGGTATGTTAGAAGATATTATAAATAATTGAAAGTCAACTACTGTTGTTCAAGGCATTAAGAAACTATATTGACAAGGCATCACACATGAATTTCAAGCACATTGTTTCATTCATGGCACAGTTTCATGCCTATTGGGAGTGAATCTCAAAAAAGGTCTACTTAATCCAGAATATAGAGCTTACATGCTGCACAGTGTCCTGAGTGGTCTGCTGTGCTGACACAAGTTTCACATTTAGTTGCCAAGCTTAATTAGTGAACAAAGGATGCTGTCACCATCCATGTGAGAAAATGCACAGTCTCCCACCATTTAAATATACAGACATGGGGTCATCCAGTGAAGATCCTGAAATCAAAGTAAGAAAATTAGTAGTGTGAGCCCTGACGTTAAGTAAGGGACAACTTGTAGTGCCAATATTAGCATTCATCGGGCAGAGCTCTCTTATGCAGGGGTGATCTAAAGTATGAAATGCAGCCGGGTAATCAATCAGAGAAACAGGCCTTCCACATGGATGACAGGCAACCGCTTCCTTCCAGAGTCGTCCTATGGGATGTACTCAGTGCAGCAGAGCATAACAGATGATAAAGGATTATGCTCTGGTGTCATTAAACTGATTCTAGAAAAGATCGCAAGGTGTTTTCATGCCCTACAAAGCCAGCTTGAAGAGAAGAACCACATCAATACGTGGCATGGGCGTACTCATAGATCATCCCGAGTCTTAAAAGAAACTGACTGCTACCAAATAAGGTTGTTCAGAGCAGGCAGGATTCATTTTGCCAAACTTTAGCCACCTAATAGTGAAGCATCTTATATAAGCTTATTTGTCCAGGCTCTCTCCATACTGACCAGAGGGCCCCCATGGCAGACTATTTATTCTCTCTTAGCATAGGTGGGATCTAACACAGGTAGGACCAGGCTCATACTGGAGGTGGCCATCTCCCTTCACTGAATGCAGAGAACCTCAACAGCAGCATGAAACCATACCCCTGAAGAACTGAGGGCTGCCGCAATTGAAAACAGGACAAACAAATTTGTGCAAGTTTGTTACAAGGACTATCAAGGTGAGACAGAGGACTGCAAATTCTTACAAGAGAAGGTAAAATGATTCAAGATTAAAAACCAAAATACAGTGAAAGTTAAGTATGAGTGGAGACTGGTGTCTGTATAAATCAGAGCAACTTATGCAGAGAGGGAAAACAGCTATTTAAGCTAAGGGTCAACACTGCCTGAAGAGCAAATAAGTGTGTACTAACAGTACATAAATTCATCCTGAAGATTAGAAGACTTCTAACTGTCAAAGGACTGAGGATCTGGAACAGCCTTTCAGAGTACTGCGATCTCCTATTTCTGGAATTACATGCTTGTAGAGAAGCTGCTCTGCTATGTTTATGTCACACTTTAAGACATTAAGATGAAGCATTTAAAACTGCTTGTGTAACCCTTGTTGAAGTACAGGATACATAAATATCAGACAACTATTCTGAACCAAGAAATGACCCGCTCCAATGTGAGATACACACGCATCAAAACCAGCACCACATTTAACTGTGTTAGGATAATTTAGCACGGAGGTTTAAAACTGGGCTTTTTTTGTTTGGCTGCCAAGTTTCAACCCCAGCTTCTCTGCATGTCAGGATCCAACTCTGCATTGTTATCACTGTTACCGAGATCATGAGTTTCCCCTCGTGCCCCACTGATTCCATAGAAAAAGCAAGTGATTGTGGGCACCAGTTTCACAATGGGCAGCCATGCGGCAGAAACTGACTTCAGCAGCCCATCACAAATTAGAGATGGGAGGAGAAGGCTAAAATAGAGCATCCTGAATTCAGCTATAATTATGGTATTGTGGTTTTGATATTTATGCTCTTCTGAAAATTATATAGTGACCTGGCACTGCCAAACGTCAGACTGGATTTTAGGCAAGCAAATACACAGCAGACCAAAGGGAGAGATGTTTAAAGAAACAGCATTGCAATGCACTTTACAATAGAGATCTGAAATCCACTGGGTCTCTGGAAGGGGGTCTTATATTAGCAGACACTTGGAAAACAGTGGTCCTAATTGCTGGTGCTTAGTAACATACACTGTGTGGATTCAGTTCATTCTGGGACACCAATGCAATTCTTTGTAGGTTGGCAAAATTTCTAGAACCTCTGACACTTTCTGCTCCATTACCTGGAAACAGAAAGCTTCCAGAGAATCCAAGTCCCTGGGAACACAGAAACCTCTGCCATTCTCCCTTTGTAAAGAAAAAATCTCCAATATTGAAATCCTCAGGAAACCTGTCCCTTGTGGGTTTTACAGCCACAAAGAGAAGAGAGTTATATTTGGAGGACCATGTCTGAAGTTTAAAATGCAAGACTATGAATGCAAGGCAGATTAAGTAGCAAAGCTACTAACATGACGTGATGGATCAGTTTGGTGTAGTATGTCAAATGGATGCTAACAGCATCATAAAGGAGCAAAGCATAACAACAGAAACACTTCAGCTGACACAGCTCTGAAAAACACCTTTTTTATGAGTGTACACTTTACAGAGAAAAAGCCCCAAATTTTCACAACCTGGTTGCAGGCATTAAGTAACAATCAGTTCCCAGAGAAAAGTGCTGTGATGTATTACAGCATTAGGTCTTGCTGAGGAAGACAGACTGCATCATGATTACACACAAAATTAAATCTGAAAAACTGCATTAGAAATATCCGTGAGTTTAAATTTCAGATCTATTTTCTTCCCTCCAGAAAGTACTGCTTAATGTTAGGTACAGGAATCCCACTGACAAGCACTCATGAGTACAAGCTTAACACCATCCTGGAAAGAAACAATGCAATTGCTTCACTTGTGCTCATTAAATATACAGTGCATAAACTCTGGCTTTGGAAATCTCATTGGCAGAGGGCTTCTTTCTTCTTTTTTTTTTTCCCCCATCCCTTGAGGATTAGTGAAATCTCCACATTATCCACTGAATAACGACAATGTTCTGCAGCCCCAAGCTGAGACTAAGGTTTTGGTCATGCATGCTACAAGGTAGGGAAACTAGAGGCTGCCACTGCAAAAATGCATTATAATAGAAATTATTTCCTTTTTAAATAATTAAGAACCCAACTTTGTTTATCACATGTACTTCTCACTTGCACTATGTACTCAGAAAGATCAGGCTACAAGAGACAACCTGCTGTTTTTGTGATGATACTGTTATGCTCATTGGAAAAAAGTCGTCACAGGTTCAGCAAGGCTCGGTTAAAACTTCTTGCTCTGTAATTCCAGACACTGCCTCTTAGACTGTTCTGGCTGACTCACTTCCATGAAAATATTCACTTTCCATATTCATCATCATCTGCACTTACGTATACTGTTACTCTTGAACACTAGTCATTTTAGGACTCTACTGATAATCCCACTGAGTTTAGTGGCAGGGTCATGCCTTCAGGCTACGAGTCCATGGACCCTTTTTTGGTGATGCATACAGTTCCTTGCGTTCTCCTCCTCATATCTGTGACTGCTCATTCCCACTCCCACAGTATCCTTTCAATTGTGCCAGCATAAATATTTGTGCAGCCATGCTGGGAATCAGATAGGGCAATTGATCCAGCTAAAAATAACTCCTTTTCTTTTCCCCAAGTCAATTTTCAAGCAGAGCAGCTCCTGATGTGGCAGGGTGGTGGAAAGCTGGTGGGCAGCAGGAGCGGGAGATGGGACAGGGAGAGCAGAATGCCTTCCTGACATCCCAGCATCTGGTTATGCTGGTTTAAGCTGGTTGAAACATAAGGTACAAGTTTTCAAGGCTGCCGCTGTTGTGAGAATATTAGTGTGGTTCTCAAGCCTGATCTCCAGGGAATCTTTTGTGCCCTGCTCCAGCCAAATGCAGTTATTAACAACACTCACAGAACACAGACAAACATCAAAACTGGGAGAAGTCCTCAGGCCCGAGGGAGGCATCTCAAATGCCTTCAAAGGACAAAGCTATGTCCAGACCCAGTCTTATCAAGGGACCAAAGGGGCTCAGCAACAAGTTATCTCATGTGAGATGAGACCACCTGTAGACTTCCTGAAGCATGGATCTTGTCATATAGTGCAAAATCTCATCACTATAAGGTAATAGCTATGTTTTTTCTCCCTTGCGTGGAACACAGGCATTGTCACACAACTTGCTAGACTAAATTATTATGCTTACTACTTATTGCACTTGTCCTTCAAGCAATAAATGGCTTGAATAAAAGAACGCAGCATAAGGAGAACTACTAGATGCCCATAATCATTTTCTGAAGCATTACAAAGTGTATGAGGAAACACAGGCATGGCCTGAGGTGCTTACCTCTTGAAGACAGAAAATAACGACACATATGCTATACGCTGGATCACACAGATACAAAAAAAGCAGGTGACATTGCTGATCAGTGCAAGGAAAGGCATAGAAATTATGTCTAAGAGAAGCTGCCTTTAACAACTTTAGAAAAGAACAAGAAACAGCAGAAATACGTAAGTGGATAAGGTACAGAGGAAGTAGAACCATGGTGAAAAATGAGCAAGGCAACAGTGGCAGCATTGTAGGCATAGGAAAATGTTCCAGTGATGGTGGGAGGCGAGGGTTTGGTGTGCAGATGTGGTGCCAGCACTTCCAGACTAAATGTCTCCCACACAGTTGGTGGAACAGGGCTCAAGTACCAACTGGTCTCTCGCCCTGTCCTATGATCTCAACTGCAAACAGTGCAGAAATAGAAACCTGGAGAGACATGTGAGTGTTAAAGGAAAGACCTCAGAGACAGTCTCAGGCAGTAAATAAAAAAGCTGAGCTCCGCAGATGACAGTGGGTCTGCAGCATGACAGGGATACTACAGACACTTTGCCAACAGAACACACCTTCTTCGTTAAGAGTCTTGGGGCTCATTCTTACCACCAGTTCCTGAGTAAGATTCAAAAAGCCATCAACATGTTCTGATTTTTCTGTCTTTAGTAGGAGGACGTTACAGTGTTGTGAGGTGGTCCTCTGGCTCAAGAAGAGAAGTAGGTGAGTAAAAAAGTTGTCTGCAGTATGTGGGAATGTGAAACAAACTTGATAGCAGAAGTACTCCAAACCAACAGAGCAAGACAAAAACAGCAGCATAAGTGCTT
>NW_009938548.1:161143-173506 GCF_000696875.1 Nestor notabilis
TGATTCATAGAACATTCACAGAAAGGATTATCAAAATGATGTTTTGGGTACCCTTTTACCAATTGTACATTTCTTTGATTTCATCTAATTGCTCAGACTGCTCATCCAGGAAGGATGACTCCTTATGACCAAAATTAAGCTTCTGACTTGGGGAGATGGTTGCCTGTAAATCTGGGCTGAGATACTGTTACTACTGCGCTGAGTAATACAGAATTGGTTCGTTAATAAAAGCGCCAGAAGAATGTGACCAAGAAGAAAGGACCTTTAACATTCAAAAAAAATCTCCAATTTCCTAAAAATTATTAAAAAAAAATTTTTTTAAAGCAATTTTTGCTGTCTTTCCCTCTGGGATCTTCCTTTATCTCCCAGTGGGTAACTGAGTGATATGACGAGGATTAAGGCAAAGCAGATTCAAGTCGTATTAGAAACCTCTGGGAAATAAGGCTGGTTCACTGCTGGTTTAAGGTAAATTCAAGGAAGTTTTCCAATGTTTTCATTAACATGAACAGATTTTAGCCACTGTTAGAGTAATTACAGTGTTTGCTTCTTTAAACGACAAACTAAACACACCTTTGGAAATGGTTAGTAGCTCAAAGTCATAACACTGATTTAAAGTTCGTTGCTCAGAAAAATGAAAAGGTGTAACAGTAAAAAGAAAAAAAAAAACTTGCGTTTGTGGATACACAGTACAGATATTTTCAGTGATAAAATTGTCAATAAATTTGCAATTTAGCATTTTATTTTCATTGAGCTTAGTAACTCCGTAGGTCCAAGTCATCTTCACAAAGAGTAAGGATACACATAAGTCTGAGGGAAAAAAACCTACATGGGTCAAATTCCTTTCCTTGTAAATGGAATTGGGGTTGTGCCTGTGCACTCCAGAAAGCAGGCAGGAGCATATCTGGATTTCAGCTACATGAGGAGTGAACCTGTAGAAATCCCACAGGAATCAGTGGCATTGTCCCTGCAGTAAACAGGTTTATAAAAGTATAACTTTAGTCAACAGACATACACAGACTCCAGTCACTCCACCACTGTCTATGGCATCAAAAAGGACGTATTAAATACGGTAGAATGATAAGCAATACCGTTCTTCTGTAGAAAACCCTGTCTTAGAAGGGAAGTTGAAAGCACTCTTGAATTTTAAGCAGCAATAACTTCAGTAGGAGGTTCTCTCTGGCAACAGTTGAAAAGGCTGAAGAAGACATTCACACAAAAATGCATCAAATCCCAGAAACTTGACAAGACTGGGTTATGAAGCTGAACAGGATTGTTTAAAGCATCTGGCAACGCTATAATTTATTTCATTTGTCCTTTTCATACTGCCAGAGAGAGTGTGCCACACATGTGAGAATCAAGCCACATCACTGGATGCCTGATATCACGCCAACCCTCATGAATAGTGACAAAAAGTCTATTCCATTTAATTGCCAGGTGTCAAGCAAACTCATTACAGTGCATGGAAGGCACTCTGTGCAACCAGTCACCTGAAGAGACTTATCTTTGTGGCTGCTGTCTATACAGTCATAATTAAATAAAAGCAAATGGAGGAGGCACTGAATAATTATGATTGCAAGATAAATAAAATGCTGGGTAAGTAACTTCAGAAGTATAATTTAAGCATCTTGCTAAATAAAAAGTATCAGCATCTTCTGTGATATGTTTTCACACTTAAGTAGTTCAGAAAATTAAAATAATCAAGAAAACAGTAACGTGAAGTGTTAAACTAAAAATATCAAATGTATGTGACACACGCATAATAGGCAACAGGTACAAAGTCATTCTGACTCACTTTTCCCACATACAAATGCAAATTCTGTGTCCTCTGCTAACTCTCTGTGCCAATTAATCTTGCAATCACATTATCACAAAACTCTGTTGTCTGGCACTTTTTCTTATTTCACAGCACATAAAGGACCTGCCCTTGTTCTTCATGGGCACAACTGCATAGAGGCTCCATCACTGGGATATGCCAGAGGGTCACTTTAGCTGTGCTAGACCTTGCTTGAGAGGCTCAGCTATATAGGGTTTCCTGCAGTTTTTGCAGTGGGGTTTATCAATGCCTTGGTTCTTCTTCAGGTATCAGACACAGACACCAGTTCTGCACAGTATGAAGGTCCCACTTCTACAAATGGTAGAATTCCCACTGACATCCAAGCACTGCTGTTCCCACCCAGTGCAGGCACCAAGCCATGGTAATTCATCATGCTGCTGGGCTCCTCACACAAGAAACTCTAAGGTCGTGCAAAGGCTGTCAGCCTGGCTGTGGGCGTTTCCTGCTGCCCCCCAAAATGCTGTGAGGGATAAAGTTTGTTTCTCTTTGCGCTGGCAGGGACATATGGGGGCATATTTCCACGAGACATTGTTCACCCTTGGATGAGGTACCCAGCTAAGCAGCCCTTCTGAAATCAGAAGATATGAAAGAAATAAAAACTTCTCCAATTCCTGCAGCTTGAAGGTTAAAATGCAGGAAGACAGTGTGTGTGCAGAGAGCTTTTGCACAATGTTTCACACCTATGTTCCCCTAACACAGGTATATCTCAAGAGCAGTTAAGAACATGTAGGTAGTACCAACCTAAAAAGCATGTTCAGTCCACCACTGGTCCTAAATGTTTTCCTTCCTTGTGAATATGATGTTATGTAGCCTGCTGCAAAGTACTATTTGTTCGGTGCCATGTAATCTACAGAGCTATTAATTGCACATTTGAAAGATCTAGTTAGAAAGTGTGGTGAAACACCCTAATAACTCTTTTGAAAAATTTATAATCCACATTTCATTTATCTTCTAAATACATATTTGCACAACAGATTAGAAGTGTAGGAATTATGTATTTTACATATACAAAAGATGACCACATAATGGCTTAAAGAGATCTTTGATTTAAAATCCCTTTTCTGATCTGTGTAGCAGATCTACTTCTTGTTTGTTTGTTTGTTTGTTTGACTGCTTGCTTGCCTGGCCAAAAGCATACAGGAGAGAGAACAGAATGTCCTTAATAAAACTCATCAAATGCAAACACAAAAAAGCAGCTCTACCCTACAAATCTATCCATGGAAAATTCTACATTTTTACAGTGGTCTTTCAGTGGGTTTCAGCCTGTGACCATAGGAAGTGTTATGGGCCTTTGTTGAGGGGTCCACAAAAGGTAACTAAGCACAGCGAGCTTAGCCATGCCTTTCAGCAGTCTAGGGAGTCAACCGCTCAGGAAAGGTTGAAAACCAGTCATCTGAACAAGCATATATAATCTTTGTACATAAAAGAAGCTATGACCTCTTTTGAACCATGGGATACCATTTATTATTACAAGAAGAGCTTCACAAAGAAAAGAAAACTAGCTGTGTCTTTTCAGTTAGGACATGCCTTCTGCACAACTAGACTAAAAAAAGCCATTTAATTATAGCAGCAAGGAGCTCAACAGCGTAAATTGCCTTGAGAAACAGTGTGTGTTAGCTTGTCACCAACTCTGTTTGCACAGTCACCCACCAGCTCAGGCTGCACATAGTATAAATTTCTGTCTGCCTCAAAAATGCCAGGCAGATAATCATGTAGTCATAACTTTGTGTAAGGAAGATGCACATTATTATACCTTTATGTTTTCGTAGTGTCTCCATATGACAGACAGCTGGTTCAGTGGGTACTCATGAACCTAAGACTTGGAAGGCCTCTACCCAACACTTCTTTAAACATAAGTTGAAGCAACCTTCAGTAAGTTTCTAGCCTGCTATCTGTAAAACGGAAATAATATTCCTTGCATTTGTGCTTAAAGACTCTGTGAGGATAAAGATTTTATGGAAAGGTACTCATAACTTAGAATATTGAATTCTGTCAATCAACTTTGCCAGAGATGACATCAAATTGAGTACTCAAATAGTGAAAGGGAAAAAAAAAAAACCCCAACAATTATGCAGTTTCAAATTCCCTCAAATCTTCCTTTTTTGCCATCTTGTTTTGCTCTCATTATCCATCTTGAAGACTGATCAGCTCTGTTAAAGATGCACCTGCCTTCTCAGTTTTACTTGTGAGTATTTGGAGACAGGCTGCAATGAAAAATCTGATTGCAACTTGTGAATTCACATTTAAACCTGCTGAGACCGTAGGCATGTGTCAACGTTTGCTTTCCATTCTCGTGTACTGTTCAAGATCACTGAAAACCACACCACCCATCCCTTTGGTTCAGAGCAGTCCCACTCTATATTCAAAGTGAACTTGTATTTCTGATCTGGAAGCAGCACCTCTCACCATCTGTTAGCAAGACAGAAGATTCTCCATTGTCTCTGGAAGTTAAGTAAAATCTCTGATACTTTAAAGACAATCTAAGCAGTCTGGATTTAAATGGGAACAAGCACTGCCATGATGACTAAGGAATGCTTGCTGAAAATGGCATAAAATACTTCAAAGAGTGTCCTGAGAGGAAAGGGGAAATATAAAAAGGAATGGTTTCCAGATGTAAGATCAAATCCAGTTTAACTATGTCAGTGGATGAGTACGTAGGTTACCATGTACCTGATCCAGAGGTAAATGGAAGTAGTGGGAGCAGTTGTACTCTTGCCAAAGACTAAATTAAGACAACTTTCACAATGAATAAGCAGAAAAATATAAAAAGTTGGAGGAAAGAAACTAATCCAGTCCAAACCCTCTTCCATGCCAGACTTCTTCGCCTCCTAGGTCTTTTCTAGCTACCTTGGCTTTAGTGGTTGGAGTGGCAGCTGATTCTATGCAGTCTTTTGAAACGTGTAGGCTATTGCTGACCAATTTAAAACAAAGATAAGCAAACAAACAGATAAAAAACCTTCTCCATGAAAAATTCATTCTGTTTTCTTATTTTTACTACAAAGACAGCCATACAGCCTAAAATCACAACACAGTATAAATTTCGACTATCCTCATGAGGACCACTGAAATGAAGCATTTGCTTGCTGAGCCTCATTGACTGAAAAACATCTTGACTGGGTACATTTAAATCTGCTGCTTATCTGAACTGTTTCATGAGATTAGTTTGCATATTTAATATGTTAATGTTTCACAAGTAAGAAGATTTGCAAGTGACTTATTACAGGACATATAACGCGGCAGAGCCCTGAGTCATTTAAGCTGCTACCTTAGACAGTAAATGCCAGTTACATCATTGCATACCACCTCAGAGTCTGTCCATGGCAGTAAGCCAGTTTTGCAGATCTTCTTCCAAAATCAGGTTAGATTCTGTCTTTCAGTAGGCTATTTCTCAGTGGTTTATAATTTCACTGTCACTAGCATGTCAGTACGACAGCATATCTTTTGAGCTCTGATTAATTTTGCCCTGACACTACCGAAATGCCAAGTATAAATTTTAACTCAGGTTCAGAAATGTTAATCAGTTTTGAAATATCCATAGATTGCATATATATCAAGGCCCGTAAATACTCAAGAGACACCTGTCAGGATCCACATGACATTAGCTGTCTTGTTTCTTTCTAGTTGAAGGCCCACCAAGCTAAGTGTTCATCAGGACTGATAATGAAATATATCATCTTGAAACAAAAGGACATATTCTTGTATTAATGTCTTCTAAGATATCAAATATGAAGATATAACTCCTCTAGGATTTACATTTACTTGCATTCTCAAATAATCTTTTGATTATTTACTCTTTCAGAGCTGCCACTGGCCACACTGGTAAAATGTTTCTGTAAATATATATGTCTAAAATAATCCTGTGTATTGCATATCTGCATAGATTATAATCATAATATGCTTTTTGTGGTTTAAACCTCAACCATTACACTACGTATAAAATTTATAGGAATCTCCAGACTTTAGGATATAAACTAATTGTTAATTATGTGAAAGAGGAAGAAACTTCCCCCAGAGTTATGTGACTGCTGAACAGTCTGCTTTATTAGGTCTGCTACTTACACTGGAGCATTTTGTGCTGGAAACACCGAGTAAAGATCCTGAACTTCATGCCCTCATTCTAAGACAAAGAACAATCTGTATTCTTACATTCAGCTTAGTAGGAAAAAAGCTACAGAAACTCTTACTTATGCCTTCATCCATGAAACCAGTGTACTCAGCCAACCTGGAAAAAACAAGCAAGATTTCAGTCCATAGCCAGAGGTCCATGCACTGAAACTGTACTCTGGAAAGATGTTTCCCATCCCCAGAAGAAAGGGTGAGGCCACCTTTTCCAGCCAGATCCAAGCAAGGGCTGACTTCAGCGGCACTGTGCCAATTTGCACTGGCTGCATACCCAGCTCGCTCTTCAGGAGCAACACTTGAAGCACACAGCACTCCAGCAGCCACTGCCGTCCAGAGACACAGAGGAAACTGGAGAGCCGTGCTTTCTTGGCAAGACACGCTTGGTTTCTTGGCACAACTAAGCCACCTCCTTCCCAGTAACCTCAAGGCACTGCCTGAAATGTAAACTACAGTCAGCCTATCCACCAAAAAGATGCTACATATGTGCATGCATAGGCTCACCAGTCCCGCCCCATGGGAAACCTCCAAGGAAGAGGGGCACCTTGGGGAAGATCCTTAGCAGGTCTCCTCCCACCAGGAGCCACAGAGCTCAAAGGTCCCTCCTGCTAAGGAGACAGGAAGCTGCCCATGACCTCCAGCTTTCCTAAGGTGTTTAAGGAAAACCTGAGGTGTTTAAGGAGGATCAAGACTGTGTATTTGGAAATACTTTGTCTATGAAGGGACTATGGAGACCTTAGGGAAGAGAAAAGCAAGATGCTCCATTAGTTAAATTGAAAGGACTTGAACCAATACCCTCTAAAGGGTATAAGGAAAAGTTTCATCAACCAGAATTCTCATTCTGAAAATGATTTATGGTCTTCCAAGCCTGGCTGTCCTTGGCTTGCAGTGGGGCACAGGTCTGTCAGTCTCTGAGTTGCTTCTGAATGTGGAACTCACTTTTAAGAACTTTAAAGCTTTACTTTGAATTCATTTTTAATTAAGTACTTTTTAAAATATTACTGAGAAACCATAGCACATTATTTTTAGATATTCTGTTTGGCAGACTGAAAAAGGGACAGCATTTAAAAAGGGCTTGCAGTCTGCAAATAAAGGCCCTTTAAAGTGCATCTCAAAACCACTTATACTTACACAAAACCATTTATACTTGCACAAATCTGCATCCTGCATCTGCTGTAGACACAAACCTGAGAAAATGCTGCTCTGCACTGAGGAGGAGGCAGCAGTAATGTGAACAAGAGATTCCAGACCCACGCTGGGGTGCTTGCGTTTCTTCACCCCACCTACCAAGGAATGAGTATGGGATACTAAAAGGAAAACAATAATGTTTGCTCTCTGCATTCCTGCACTCATACACACACACACACTCTCTCCTAACAGAGCAGCTTCCTCATCTGTTTTTGAAAAGAAAACTCACAGAGGCTTGTTAAGCGGCCCGAGTTGCAGGCGGCTTGTCTCACAACCTTGGGTTGTCAATCCAACTGCTCCACTAGCTCTCCCTTTAAAACAAAGCTGTGATTGGTCTGAAGGAAGTGAAATTCGCCTCTTACAGCAAGCATTCTAACTGCACTTTTGACAGTCCTCAACAAGAGCACCAGAGAAGGAAGGGAAGCACCTTTTTTATCATCCTATGTGAAAAACACTTTCAAGCTGACCTCGCTTCCCATATCTTAGATTTCTACATGGATTTGCAACGGTGTCTGAATTGTCATCCCCACCTGCTCTGCCAAATTATTATGATATAAGCACTTCACAAAAAAAGCACAATTGCTTGAAATTACACTAGAGTCAAATGTTGATAAAAAGGTGTCACAGAGGGAATGAAAACTAACTGCTGTGAAATTTAATGAAACCCACTGTGTGCCAAGGGCACAGGCAGCCAAATTGAATTTAAAAAGGTGCCAGGCAGGGAAGCTTGTAATCAGACTAGCCACTATGTTAGATGAGATAAGCAGAATGACTTTTCTCTATCACAAGATCAAAACCGACTGCAATTCTTATGCATGAGATGAAAAGTTAGAGTATTTATCCTCCCAGCTTCCTGTGTTCTCAGCACCGGATCTCCGGCTTAGTGGCCTGAAATGGAATTTGCCATCTCCAGCGTAAGGCTTGTCCCAGCCTCCACAGGGCTCTTTCCTGACACAGTTTTCATTGCAAATTGTTACGGAAAAGAGGAACAAGCTGTATGGAGTTGTGAATGGCTCAGCATAAACTGTCTTCGGCCATAGTGTCCCCTTCCACAGCCCAGGGAATAAATAGGAAATAGAAGATAATGCTAAAGTAGGAGAAGAAAGAAGCAACAGACTGTTCATCAGATAGCTCAGCACTCACAAGGAGAATGGTTTCCCAAGCATCACTCCACTGTAGCCTGTTAAATTATTTTACTCCTTAATTATTACAACAGCACTATTTTGAGATAGTATTATAGAAAAGCCTCATCTCGCAAACAGATCTGTGTTTGCATTCATCCATCCCTCAAACTCTGGTTGAGAACAAGGAACAAAATAGATGTGCATTCCATCTCTGTTGGAAATAGCTTCAGCTACATTCATTATTTCAGTGGCTTGGGGAGCTATCAGTAGTTTGGGGGACACATGGGAAGAGCACATTGGTATGTGCCTTGGCCCTGGGCCACACGGGGGGTCTGCACCTTGCCTCACTGATGGGTTTCATCACCGCAACCTGCTTGAATTTGCTGGAATACTTTCCGAAGAGAAAGTTCCTAGTTAGAGATTTCCAGTACTGAACAAAGGTCTCCAAAGCCAGCCACTGGGTTTCTTGTAAAAAAACCTCTCATAAAAATATCTTGACTTTTATAACAACCTCTTGATTTTGCAAAATGTGCCTGCAGTGGTTTGGGGGGTTGTCTTGGCTGTAAAGAGCTTTATCACAGTATTTAGTGCCATTTACCATGTTTTTGCTGCTGTGTCAGAAAAAGCACTTGAAAGCTAACATAATTCTTGAAATCTTAAGACACACTACAGCACAGAAGTCTTAAGTTTTGTATTTTCCTGTATGTAACCCATACAACATCTGAAAGACCCTTTGTGAGTCAGCAGTAGCAGAGGATATATATGTCTGCAGGTACAGCAAATGGAGCTTAACAAGAGGATGAAGCCTCCTGCAGCCTCCTCTTGTCCCCTTCTGCATGCTTTCTTCCCTGTGCAGCATCCTGCTTTCCTTGGCCAGCTTTGCCTACCATAACCGTGGCCTCTGACTGTTCCCACCTCCACCCATACCTTTCTGAGGATGCAGTTGAAGTAAAAGAGCTTTTAAAGGGATACGGGTTATCTGTAGAGGAAACCCTACCCATGAAAATAATACATTTGTCATTTGTTACTAAGCCAACATTTAGAGGTCTCCTTTTACTTACTCCTCTACAAAGCACATAATGAATTCGCCAGCATCGGTTCTTATCATAGCAAAAATGCACTAAACCTGAATCTCCTAGTCTGACTTTGTTTCAGCTAGGACTTCTTTGAGGCAGCAACTGTCTCTGCCTCTTCCCCCCAGCACAATGGATTTCTAGCATTTCCTACATTATAGCAACAACCACAACTGTACAACTGAGGATGTTTGTACAAATTTGCTAGGCAGATGTACTAATCTTCAAATGACATTTAAAGCTCGTAGTCATACAGGAGGGTCTGGGCTGAGTCAGAGCAAAGTTTGAAACAAAGAAGTTTCCTCTAACACATACAACTCACAAAGGTCCCTTAAAATCATGCTAGCCCAGTTTCTATAGATTGTCAAAACTAAGAATTTTGTAGTATGTCCTGGTAACCCTTCACAGTACCTGGCATTCAGCTGTATTGTGCCTGACCTGAATTGCTTGTGATGCTCTGAAAATCAAGTTCATTCTTATTTAAAAAAAGAAATATTAAAAACTGTATTCATATATAGGCTTTCAGTTAGCTGCAGACTCAGACAAAAGCCTGAACTTGTAAAGTCAGGCAGCACACTCCTCAAAAGCCGTAAGGCTATTTCTTACACTCTACTATGTTAGTAGGTTTCATATCCTTTCACAGGGTGCTGTATTTCAGAAGCAGCTTTTGTTATTCCAGAATGATCATTCATGGCTTTATCTCAAATCCTTTCTCCTCAATGCAATGGACAAACTCCATATCCCTTCACATTTATTAGAAAGCCATTCTTCTCAAATCAACAATACCACTTTATATTACAAAGGTATCTTTATTGGGAGACAATGCAAGACAAGTGAACTGTCAAATTGAAAAGGAAAGGGTCAAATCTTTACATTACTAGAGAAATGATATAGTGTTTATCAGAACTCTGCATTTTCTGCTTCATTCTCTCTGGAGCTGTTTGGATCATGTTACAAGATAAAAATTACAATGATTTCTAATAGGTGATTGTTTAGGCTTTCTTTCATTAACATTTTCTTTATATTCCTCTATACTACTGTCAAGCTCACTAAGAGACTAAAAGTCTCTTAGCCCAGTGAAGAATTGTACCTGAAAATCAATCCAAAATAGTCAGTCCTCATGAAAGGCTGGGTTTTATCAGGCTTATGCAGGAAAATGTGGACTCAAGTCATGGTACACCAGCCCTCTCAAGAAAAGGTTTTGTTCTAAGGCATTAGTCCTGCTGCAACTAATATTCCATACCTGGTGAATTAGGTAGGATCTGGCATCCCATGAAGGTCTGCACTGCTACACAGCAGCAACCTTCTCCAAATCCCACTAGCAACAATGACTAGAAACGGCACTGAGCTCCAGATCCTGCCCTGCCCTGGCTCCTATGGAGGAAAATTACAGTTGATGTCAGCAGGTCAGGCTCTAAGAAAAAGCCAGTCTGGAGGGAAAAGAAGTCTGCCTCTGTTCCCAGATGTACCTGTGACATCAGGGGACTGACAGTGGAACAAACAATGTCAATGAGATCTAATCAAGCCTAGTGAATCAGCCTTATCATCAGCATTGTCAGGGTGCATTGACCATGCCCAATTTTTCATGCCTGAGAAGATAAAGGACAGTTACTAGAAGGGATCTGTCAAATGCAATATTGTCGCTCTGACCTGTGATGTCTTGTGGTGGCAGAGTCAACCCAAGACCAAGGAGAGGATGTCCTTTTTAGTCCTCTGTGTTTTGAGGCCACCCTCATATGGCCTGAATGCCACTTAAGACCTTACATTTGGGAAACATAATATGCTTAATATTGCTGAAGTCAGCAAAGGTATTCCACAGTGCCAAAGGAAATTTTTGAGCAGGGAGCAGCCAAGATGATGGCCACCACAAGGCATGCAGCTGTCAGTGGAGTTCTGGTTTACAGCTACAGTCCACTTCTTAATCGCACCATGCTCCTTCCTAACTGCTCGCTGCATGAAAAGAATACGTTGATTGCTAAGTTCTGTGCCTCAGTTCATTGAAATGATGAAGGAAACTGAAAACTCTCTTACTGTATCTTATAAAGTCTAAGTTAAAGACCTTAGAAGATAAAAATGTGTATTGGAAAAGTAAAAGGATGTGAGCAAGAAAAGGAGAATGCAGGCTGAATATTGTGAAAAACTTCCAAGTAGAATGCCTAGTAAGTTGAGTTTCCTGAGGTAAATGAGAAAATAAAACCACATTACATAGACATTTAACACCGGACTGGACAAAATCCTAGAAAATAAACCATTGGGAACAATCCTATCCTGTCTGTAGGGCATATGACCTCATCCACACTGGAAAATACTGAAACATTTTTATACCTAAATGAAGTCCCCAGAGATATTCAAATACCTCATGGAGCTCAGCAAGCAAAACAAGCCACATCTTTCCATGCAGAAACAAAATTTCTAACTAAACCCAGATTCTGCTCTAATCAACACAAATGCAGAGGATCTCAAGTGAAGTAACTCTGAATTTACTTTGACTCTACACCAGCAAAATAGATCGCTTGCTCCCCTGCCTCATGTTTTCTAAAGTTTCATTAGGTCATACAAGCAAAGTCTCTTGAAATGAAAAGCATCACAGAAGTGCTGAGCATCATTGTTCCTTTCTAATAAAAGAGGGGAAAGAAAAAGCAAGAAGTCTGAACTTCATTCTACAGATAAATAAAACAGCACTCCGGGACCTCTTTAGATCAAAAATTCTGTTCCTTAATGCAAAATTCTGCTTAAACACAACACAGCTGCAGCAATATTCAAAACACCACTTTTATATTCAACATCAATAGGAAAACAAAGAGAAGTAAGGAGATTCTTCCCAATATTTTAGCAGCATCTTTCAGTTTTTCTAATACATCAGCATTTCCATTTTAAATGTGCTTCCAAAGCATGTAAAATCTAACTTGCAGTATTTGCTCCAGGCTGAAACTCCGCATAAATTTTGGATTTTTGCCTGTATTTAGCCAAAATTTATATCAGCAGTAAAAATTATTGAGAGTTGGGGGGGGGGGGGTGGGATGTG
>NW_009938548.1:173537-178796 GCF_000696875.1 Nestor notabilis
GTTTTGAAGCACATTTTGGTATAAATGGGTTAATTTACCAAAGTAACTCTTCAAAAAGAAACTCAGCCTCAGAACCACACAAAATTTAGGCTAATGTCACAATCAAATAATCTTATCTCTAGGACAGAAATATTGATGTCATTTGTACCAAGTGTCTCTGACTTCAAAAGACACACAAAAGTTTGCAGCCTCTGAGGGCCCTGCTGCTGTTGTAGTAAGATTTTGAAACACTGAAAGACTCAAGGTATCTGAAGTGGTTGGGGACAGAAAGAAAAATCAAAGACAGCTGAGTATGATATGATGATTACTCTCATTTGTCTTCTTCAAGTTGCATCTCTACTATTCCAACAGCATTACAACTCCCTGCTTGTTCTATGCTGCTCATGACTTTCCTGGCAGGGTTGGCCTCCTCAGAGATACTTATTCTGCACTTTATGACCAGCAATGTTTATTACCGATTCTTCCCTGCTCATTTGCTTTGTTAAAATGGTTGGTGTTACTTAAATAGCAAATCTTTGCTAACTCAGGTCTCCTTCAGCGGGACTTCTAAGAGAACAATTGCACAAAGAGGTGTGCTGTTAGATTTGTCAGAGCAGCAGCTTTTAGCAAGGCTGCAGTGGGAACTTCCGTGAGCAAGTTGAAAGCAACCATGGGAAATGGGATCCTTCTAAGAATATACAGAATCTAAGTCTGTACCTTTTCTTTACCTATTTCAGGTAAGTACCTGCTGACTTTTATTCCCCTCCAACCAGATTTCATGGCCCATGCACAGAGGAAAGCAATACAGGCTACATCTGATTAAGAGAGTAGGAATCTAAATAATGTTATTTACAAACTGAGAGTGACAGCGGACATATATTCCATTGGTTCAGCTTCAGTCCTGAATTTGTCTTATATTTTACATCCTATCTGAATACAGCAGAGAGAAAGCTGGCTAATCTTCAGTAAAACATATGCTACAAAATCTGTTAGGATAACATCACTGTCTAAATTCCCTTGTTCTGATCGTCTTCCCAAATGCTTCCCTGCCTTAACTCATCTGGACTCCAAACCTAAATCAAAGAATTTGACTCTGTGCTGTACAATAGTATGTGAAGGTACTTCATAGTGCCGGAAAGCAGACATTGAACATAGGCACTAGCAGCCACAGGCTGCAGTTTAGCAAGTCAAAGTCAAGCCAAAAAGGGATGGAGCTGCAAAACTGTTCACTGCACTTAATCTTTTGGTGGATGCTTATAGAAAACTGGAGAGATAACTGGTGTGAAACATAACAGCTATGAAGCAGCTTCTATACAGGTTGTTCTGGTAAAGAAACCACAACATAGCACAGCTTAAATGAATTAAAATCAACATAACTTTGGATCTTAAAAAAAATAAATATTCATAATGATCCTCAAGAAAATGTAATTTTACAATGATATATCCTTGGTACTACATTTTTAATATTTGCATTAATGATCTGGAAGAAAAATAGGGTAGTTCACTGGAACAACTTACGAAGATCCTGCTTTTCTTGAAGTTAATTAAACTCAGACTAGAAGTCTTTTTCCCACAGATATACTCTTGTTCAAACCAAAATTACATGAACGCTGTCCTATGACCTATTCTACAGCAGACTTTAGTTTAAATACAGTGTTCTCTGCTGACCTTATTATTTCTGAATCTATGAGCCTATGACATGCCATGCAGTTGCTCACTAGCAACATTTAACAGTACTGTGCTCCTTGTTTGCTCTTCTTCTGTTACCTCCTAGTGAGGCATCTGTTCCTTTCGTATGTCCCTCTTGCAGCATCTTCATATGTGCATATATACACTGGACTACTACCTAGCCTGCAGCTTGTCTTTGTCTAGGATGAGGATTGCTCTGTCACATGCCTACATGAGCACAGTAAGGTCACTGAATCTTTGCATCTGACAAGAGGAAAGAGAGAGGAAGATGTGGTAGAACAGGCCTGAGCAGCTAACTTGCAGGTGAAGAAGAGGGCTCAGTGTTGGAGAGAAGCAGAAGCCCCTCCCTAGCCTGCCCTGAAAGTTAGCCCTTCAAAAAATGTTTTTAAGCTAAAGAGCATGAAAGAACTAAAAGGCCATTTTTGTATGGTTTTTATGCCTGGGTTTTTTTCAGGTGCAAATTTCAGGAAGAGTTGGCAAGAATGTGTACAGACGGGAGAAATGGATGAGATAGGCTTGGGGGAACGGCAAAACGGTCTGGGGTAACTGTTTCCTTCCTGGAAGTCCATCTCAGATCTTCCCTGTCCTCACTCAGCAAGGCTCTTCTCAGTTACATTTTCTCCCTATAGGCAGAAAATTATCCTGACCTTAGTTTTCCAAGCAGAAAACAGAGAGTCCCAATTCAGATTTCAGACATAACAATGGTTACCGGACACTGCCTGCAGCTCCACAAAAACCTTTCCCAGGAGTTGCTCATCCTTGCAGTCAACTAGAACTACCCTCACCAAAGCCCCTACTTTTTCTTTGCCAGTCTAAGAACCAAGATTGACCCACAGGTTGTCTCTGACTGCCAGCCATGTTTCTTGAAACATAACTTAGGTTCAGTGACTCTTCCAAGAGCCTTTTTTTACTTCTTTAACTGTTTCCCAAGCGTTTCCTTTGAGGAAGACCTTCCCTTCATGGTCCCACAGTGCTATGACCTAGTGCCGTTCTCTTCTCTGTCTCCTACATTTTAGACCTCAACCTAGAGTCAGATTCAGCCATTAATGTTAATAACTTGCAAATCTTCTTTGTATCTGTCTTTTTAAAATCTTCAACCCAAAATCTCAAGGGCTTTCTTTAAGATTTCATCACTGACAACACAAAGCCAACACCCCACAGTAGACATTCTCCTTATCTTAGTGGAGTGCTCCTTATTCTTCTGCCCTCTTCACCCAGCAAACACTTGTCCTGAGCATCCTATGAGAGATGGAAACAATTATGGCCATTATTGGCATAGAACACTTGGAGAAGGATTCTGCAGTGATTTCATGTGGTGCTAACAGCTTTTTCCAGAAGGCCGCAATTTTTTCCGAGACAAAATCAGAAGTAGTTAGGATATGTGTCCCCTTTTCCTCAAATAACCAAATGCTCCTTTCATCACCCCCTACTGCAAGAGCTCTCCAGATTTTCTACCCAGCAATTCAACCATATTTTCAGAAGTTTCAGCACTCCCGTAAGACACAAGGCAAACAAGGTAATGAGAGGAAGAGAAGGCACTGCTGAACACTTTGCTTGTTTACTGAAGGGAGTAGCAAAACTTGTGCTTTACTTTAGTACAGTCAATGAGGGACCAGTACTAAAGTTGACAGTACAAACCCCATGGCCACCCAGTAATCACAGAGAGGGCTCACTTCTCACATGCCACTCAGAATCAGGGCTGAAGTGTGAGATTCAGAGAGGTTCAGAGAGGTGCCTAAGTCAGCAGATGGTTACATGCTGCGTTCCTTTGGGTTCATACCCCTCTGAGCTTGGCTTAGCTGTCCTACGCAGCCAAAGGGAGTTCTGAGCTAGTGCAGATTTCATCTATAATTCCTGTGTGCTGACCATTTTAATGAAAAGCTTCACCTTGCCAGCATAACGCTCTTTAAATTGACCATCCTTGCAATACTTATGTCTTTTGATCTACTGCCTCTCATAAAACTGGCTAAGCTTTAAATTCATTATGTTCTTAAAATCATTGCTCTGCATTCAGAGAGCAAAACTATTCACCAAATTAGTATGTCATATCTGAGCTATCTACCTGCAAATTTCCAGTCTCCCCATTTGAGTGGAATTGACTTGCCACTGCACAATGAGAAGAATGAATCAGTAATTACAGGCTCCAATTTGCAATAGATTTGTTAAACTTCACTTCCTGCTGTCATGCCCTCAATAGTTATGGACAAAGATACATCCTTGCAATCTGTTCTAGCTACATTATATATGCCTCACTCTTCCAGACATTCAAAGGAAACCAGCTGGAAACACTGCACTTACTGCTATCAGTGAAGACTGTATCCAACTACATAACTGTGCCCTCAAGAGGTTACAGACAGCATAACTTTCACCTCAGTTGTCAGTTCTTTGAAGCAATACAACAGAGATATCCATGAAGTATGGTCTGAGACAGCAGCAGTTTGCCAGCTGTGGACTGCAGACACTGACAGCCACTGCAGAAATGGCTGGCTTTGGGGTGTCGTCTACTTCTTGTTGCCCACCACCAAATCGCATTAGAAAAAGCTAAAATTAACACTGTTTTTGATCTAAGCAATTGCCGTAATGACTACAGAGCTGCCACGTGATCATGCATGGGAAAGGAAGCGGTTCCCGTAATTGCAAATGGGAGGAAAAGTCTATGATGCAATCTTTCTAGTAGGAACAGAAACTCAGCGTGTATCATCCCAGAGTTATCTTAAAATACATGCATGCTCTGTAGCCAGTATTATCTCAAATAGCAAATACAGACTAAGCATGTAAGATCAAACAATCTCTAAAGAGTTGTTCTGACTCTGTGTGGAGCTGCTGTTCTTGCAGGTTCTGCCATTCAATTTTTATGAGAAGAACAGATTTATGGTATAAGCACTCATGAATAATTTACTCCCATGAGTTGCCACGTACAACTTGGGGAAATCCCAGCCGTAAAACCTTGGCACCGTTTCGCTAGTGCAGGCTGCACTGCCTTTATACAGGTGTTATTCCACTGACCTACTTGGAGTTACTGCTCCTTCACACGGCTAGAAGGAAAGGATCGGGCTGTTTGCTTACCACCTCTGGGATAAGAAAATCTCTCTGCCACCTCTTCCCAGCAGTAAAAATGCTTCCAGTGTTGGAGTAAGTTAGTTTTAGCAGCCTTAGTGCTTTGCTTCACCACAGCTCCAGGGGCTTGCACATCTCACCCACTTGGGCCTCCCACAACACTCTGTTGTCAATCAGCTTAGTTCCTCACCGAGTCCATGTTTTTAAGTCATGTTGAGAAAATTACTTGGATCCTAGACTAATTAAACACTACTACACCACAAACTAGCTACCCTGAGCATGTCTTTATATTGGTTTCTAACTTTAAGAGAAATACCATTTATTCCAATGCTCATCCTCCACCACTAGAACAGGAGCAACAGCAGGGTCTTGGTGCGGGTGACTCAGACAAAAAGAAAGTGAAACTGCCTAGCCATCTTCTTGCCCTAACGCAAACGATGAATTAATAGTATCACTCAGTGGGCTGCTTATTACTCCAGGCTTTTTTCTTCATATAATGATATGAGGGAGTTCTTTCCCCCATCAATATATATA
>NW_009938549.1:0-14109 GCF_000696875.1 Nestor notabilis
TAGATTAGGTATAAGGAAGAAGTTCTTCAGAGAGAGGGTGTTGAGGCACTGGATTGGGTTGCCCAAGGAAGTTGTGAATGCTTCGTCCCTGGCGGTGTTCAAGGCCAGGTTGGACAGAGCCTTGGGCGACCTAGTGGCACTGGATTGGGTTGCCCAAGGAAGTTGTGAATGCTTCGTCCCTGGCGGTGTTCAAGGCCAGGTTGGACAGAGCCTTGGGCGACATAGTTTAGTACGTGATGTCCCTGTTCATGGCAGGGGGTTGGACCTAAATGATCTTAAGGTCCTTTCCAACTCTAACTATTCTATGACTCTATGATTCTATGATTAGTTCTTTGAACTAATAGCCGCTGGTTTTAGAAAGTAACCAACCTCAACATAGTAAGGTTTACCTGAAAGTAAGCCTTATTCTAAGTTACAAAGCTTTAGAATTTTTTCTCCCTAAGTCTTTCAAAAAATAATAGATACTTAATAAATAAATAAAATGTCATAGTCTTCAGAGAACAACTTCACATTCAGTAAGATATTGGTAATAAAAGTTGTTTTTCCCCACTAAATAGTTCATGCTTTTGTCCTCCATATGTTTGCATATCTATTTAAGATATTAAAATCTATTTAAAATTAGCTATGTAAAATTTGTGGTGTCATATTTTTCTTCATTTAATCAAAAAAGCTGGTTTTACACAACTACTTCAACAAAGAGTCATCCATTCTACAATCATAGAATCATAGAATGGTTTGGGTTGGAAAGGACTTTAAAGATCATCTAGTTCCAAACCTACTGCCATGAGCAGGGACTCCTTCCATTAGACCATGTTGCTCAAAGTCCTGTCCAACCTGTACTTGAACACTTCCAGGGATGAGGCATCCACAGCTTCTCTGGGCAATACTTTTCAGTGTCTCTCCACTCTCAAAGACAAAGCTATGAAATCAGAAAAAGGAGGTATCTCATTTTAAACACTTCTATTTGTAGCAAAGTTATGGTTTATTATCAGTTTGCTATGTATTGTCCTAAAGATAAGAAAGATACTTTGAAGAAAAGCAATGTATATCACAGTAAAACCAGTAGTAGTGTACAAGAACAGTGCATGAGGAGGGAAATGAACAAACAGAAGTTTTCAATCTTCTCAGAGTGAGAATGGGAGTATGACAGGCCACTGTGCAGACAGGAAAAGCATGCAAAGGAGAATGGCATCAACCTCTCAGCCAGACCTGCTAGAAAGATGTCCTGGAGGGATACAGCATGACTACAACTATCTAGTACTGCCTAAAACAAAACAGAAAGCTAAAGAAAATGTTTCTTTCCCACAACTGACCTTCAAACTATGCCTTTTGACCAGCCTGTATTCTAAACAAGATTACTAGCTTGAATGTGTCAGAAATCTGGTTTCGCAACAGAGGCTCTGTAACAAGTCTGTAGTTAACTATAAGATTTACTCTTAAAGAGTAGGTTTGAAGATCTATTTTACTGTTCTGACTTGTTATTAAAACCAGCCATAACTAGTAACCTCAGTAATTGTAATTTCTGGCCTTTTTTTCAATGTTGTTCTAAGACTTTGGGTCTGCTTTCTCCTAGGAATCTAGAAAAACTTTTTGGCTGTTCAAGCTAGAGCCTTTTTCACCAGGCTTTCACGGGAGAAAATTTCATTTTGGAAGATATGTTATTTCTGCTTCCTCAGGCTGAGAAACAGATTGACTCAACAGAAACTCATTCTGTATTACTGAAAAGCCCTCAGTATGGAGGTAAATACCGTAAACAAAATAAAAATACATTTGATTCCGGCCTTGTTATCCATTTCTAATAGTCAGTAACCTTATACACTAAGGTTGTAGAAGGTGTTCTTGGACTTAATACCTGTAGAGCTCTTTTATTTTGGAAAATACATATTTAAAACCAAATAAACAAACAAATAAAACCAACAAAATTAATTCCTTTCCAACTTTTAAATGTGATTTCTGCCCCCTTTCCCCCAAATATTCTTTATAATAAACTCCCATCAAAATTATTAACCTTTGGCAATCTTTTAACTTGCTTTTATAATTTAGTAACTATTAAGAAAATGTTAACACAGGATAATGAAGTGGCTGTATACAATGACCATAATAGTAAATCAGCAAAATTAGTAATTTTTGAATCCTAAGATCTAAAACAGACATCAGCTAATGCTTAAGCAGTTTTCCTAAACCACAATTCTGGAAATAAGCAAGCAGCGTGCAGTGAAAACATCAATGGAGTAGGTGAATTTCAAAATGAAGATCCTTAAATTATTTGGATGATTCAACTTGGGCAAAAGCTGTATAGAAAACTGTAGTTTGATGAAAAACTCTGCTAACCTTCATTTTATGCACCTAAGTCCTCCGATGAACTTATGTGGGGATGTGCTTAGCTCCTTCCATTCTTTTCTGCTTAAGCAATAGCCATCAGTGGTGGTCATGGTGGTTGACTCTGGCTTAAGTTGGATTCTGGAAATACAGATACCAACACAGTATTTAACAAGAGCTAAGGGTCATAAGTCTTGCTCAATAACAAACGTCTAGTTGATCATGCAGCAACTGAAAACACATTAATGGACAGCCCAAGGCCTATTGAGCTCTCCTGCATGGCAGCAGGCTGCATGCCAGGATCTCCCCTGGAGTAGGGATGCCTCTCAAGGTTACTCCTCAAGACTGAGAGTATCTTTATTGCATCAGATACTCAGTAAGTGAATTTGGAATAAATGAAACTTTGAAATCGTAGTTAAATGCTATAAAGGATTGATTATGCATGTACAATCCTTTGGACATAAACTGTTGACCAAGTCCAAGACTGAGTCTGGACCCAGCTTCACCTAAACTCTACTCTGAGAAGGCATTTGAAAGCAAGGGGGCCTTTTCTGAAGTTCGTGACTCAACAAGAGGGTCTCGTTGCCAGTTTTGTCTGACCCTGTCCTCTATGCAGTAGATAGTCAAGTGTACCTTGCCATCGCATCTTGTTAAACCACTGCTGTATTTACTATTAAACTTGGTTAAATCACTGTTTTATACCAATAAACATATTGCTGCTTCTCTCTGGTGAGTGAAATGTGTCGCTTCATCTGCAATTTAACATCTAATCTAACCAACAATACCAAAAGGAACAGATTATTCAGCTAAAGCAAATGTGGATTTCTGTAAAATTGAGGATCATGTGTCAGATAAAGATATATCTGTATATGACAGACATGCAATGTATTATCGTTCAGCTTTTACTGAGTAAAAAATACTTGAAAACAAAGTTTCAAAGAAATATAATTTGCTACACATTTCAGGTAATACAGACAGGAATTCCTGCAGTCTTCTGGTTATGATGGCAAAGAGGAAGTGAGGTCACTACATTAAAAATATGTGTATCTGCTGGAAAATAATACTTTTAAAGACATACCTTCATAGTCCTTTGAATCTATGCTCTTTGGAACCCCCCACAGAGTGCATATGTGGCTTCACAACCAATATATATCAGCCCATAACACCTTCCAAACACTGAATATACTGCCTTTTGTAGGCTGCTTCTCTTCTGCAATGTTTACATGGGGGGTTCTAAATGTCTGTGTGCTAGCAGGTACCTAAACTGTTGAAAGGATAGAAGTACAAAGGGCTAAATAATCAAACTCTTCGTTATGTTGCTGAGCATTTTCCTCAAAATCAGTCTCATAAATTGTGTTAAAATTTTTTTGTTAACAGTTCAGAATACTGGTTGGAAGCAGAAGTGGTGTTCATGTTAGAGAATGTGTACCAAAATATGCAACATCCCTGAGGGAACCCCTTAGACTCCACAAAATGAAGGAATCCTGGTGGACGGTCCATTGCTTCCCACTTGAAAAATTTGACTCTCTATTGACTAACATGTTCAGGGTAACATCTATTGGTACTTTGGGTAGCTCTACTGCAAACATGAAATGAGAGCTAAAAATCTTCATTTCCAGTTTGAGGGGGAAAAAAAGTATTCTTTGCTTTCTGGTACAGGCAATACTTAGAATATGGCCTACAGGTGAAACTTCAATATAAGAACCAGCAGGCTGGATCATGAAGAAATAAGAGATACACACATCACATTTCCATATATAAACGGAGTCATTTTCCAGAGGTAGTTTAATGCACAACCAATATAAGGCTGAAGCTTATGTAAGAATTTTTGGGTGGAACATGACCACCTATATGAAGAGGCTTAAGACCACAGGCTTTTGCCTTTTGCATTTCTATTCTTCTTGTCTCCAAAGACATGCAAGAATTCACATTTTCTGGAAAAAAGTAGAATTAATAGAATGATGTCACTGTAACACTTGAGGCAAATGCACTTTTTCTTCTAAGGAAAAGGAACTTTTAAAACTAGCTCCTCTGGTGAAAAAGGTAGTGTGGGAAGTCCAATATTACACATTTTCAGATCATTCTCAAACCATGTCATGGATCAGCTTGGAATGATCATCCTACTAATGTTTTTGAAATAGTTTTAAACATATTTTTACTTTTGATTGTGTTGGATTTACTTTCATTTTTTTTTAATCTGTCACTGGCAGCTTTATGAACTCTTGAAAAATATGGCAGAGAACCAGCCTTACATACAATATGCTTTTTACATATAAAAAATAGACAGCATGTTACTTTCTTACTGATTGCATGTGAGGGTTTGCACTTTGTATAAATAGCCAACTAAATTAGTTACATTTAAATAAGAGCCAGACAAATATAGCAAATATGTTCTAAACTATGATAAACCAGTTTTAAAAAATAAAATAAATAAATATTGAGGTCCAACATTTTAATTCAAAATAGAATTTTAGGTAAAATATAGGAGAGGGTTTGGTTTTGGGTTTGTTTTTTTCATACTTCTGCAATATATTGTTACTTCCAGACTGTTAGTTTCTTAGTTTCTCTCTTTTTGTTTTAGTTCAGGTTAGGGGTGGGGAGCAGCAGAACACTGACAGAGGTAAATTTCCAGTGATTAAGCTTCTGAAAAAGGAGGAGAAAAATTCAGTGGTTACTAGTAAGAAAGTACTGATACAGGCGTGAAACTTTGGAAGATCCAGAAAATGTTAAAACTGAAATAACAAAGCTATATTCCATTTAACACAACATAAAGTCATTAGTGAGTTGCCAATTTCTTGTTCACATTACCAAACAAACCCAGAGGGAAAAAAATGAGTGTACACTCTGCAGCCATCTCCATCTGCCTCAAAGGTTCTCTGTTCTAAGTCAGGCAATTTATTTTCGTTCTGTTTAAAAACCGGTTTACGTTTTTTAGGGTATTATTATTATTGTTGTTATTATTTCAACAAAACCCCAGCTTGTTTGCAGATGGGAAGTGAAAAGGCTATACCTTTTCCCTCTAATTCAGTGATGAAAAATACTGAAGACATCATCAGAGGTGAACACAGAGTTTTAGAACACAAATTTCTTAAAAGACAAACTTTTACATAGAGAAAGCTCAGAATTTCTGTGTCAGATTATATTGGAAATATTTGAAAATGTATCTATCCCTTGCATTTTCTTTCTGTATTTTTTCTTGGTGAAACTCTAGTTTTGTTTCCTATTCCAGCAACTTGTATTCTCTGTGTAGTCTCTTCTAAGTCCCTAGGAAAACATTTTTCTCTCCATTCTTTCTTAGGGTTGGCTGTAAATCTGCTCTCTGCTGCAAGTAGGTTCCCTTGTCATCTTGAGAATCTCCCAGTTTTAATCTACATTGTAACAATCTCTTCATTTGGTCACAGCAAAGTTAATCAAATAAACTTACAAAATTATAATTATACATGCTATAAAATGTAGTACTACATGAACTAAAGGAGAAGGTTGGATTTGGTGATACTACTTTCTTTTCAGTGATACTCTCAAACACAAGACAGAATTTTCACAAGTGCCAAAAAAAGTAGTGAACAGTATAAATAGGTTTGGTTTTGTAACCATGAAGAATCTCAATGCTGTTTTGGGAAGTGGCTTTTCAACCTATCTTACATTCCAGAGTTAAAAAAGGGTGAAGAAGTGCTCCTTTTTAGTACAGGACAAGAGGATAACTGGGGTTCTACATGTGATTTAGCATGATTTTGGCAGTTCATTCCCTCTATATTCTGAGTCATATCCCTTGCATCTCCCTACCATCAGCATGAGAAGTACTTGCTATGCTGAAAATGCCACATATAATCAGTGATAAAAAGTATTTATTTAAAAGAAAAAATGATGAAATAAGGAAAAATTCAGTTACACTACGTAATGACTTCCCTTTGAAACAGGATGAGACAACAGTCCCTCCCACACCTACCTTTCTCCCTTTCATGAACTTTGCATAAAATGTGCAGAAAGCTGCTTTTGCTTATAGGTAAATTTGTAAAACTATGTTCAGTTGTAGTGATTTCTTTTGTTAGCAAAAATAGTTCATAACTTTCCCTTGAAGTACAATTTCTCTTTTTTCCCCCAGAACTCAATTCATTACCTTGTCTGTTGGGCTATGTGCAAGGGCTTCTTATATTATTTTCTTGTATTATTCATGCATAAGCCTAAGCCGAAGTTTGATGTTTATACTATATGAAGAACATGTGTATCAGTCTACCAAAGTTGAAGTGCAGAACACAGTATAAAACAAGGATCAGCAATGAAGGGCAAAGAACATGCCAAGGCAGGAAACTAATTATTATGGAATTAATTCCTCTGGTGCAAAAACTTCCTAAATACTTGATTGTGGTACTCATACACAAATATTTCTACTGAAATACCTAGAGCAAATTCTGAAGAAAGGGGTATTACGAAAACCAGCATTTGTCTAAATTTTGAGTCAGAATTTTGGTGTCTTGAGTTAGCCAGCCTGTCTGTTTCCAAACACTATTTAACCTTAAGACACTTTAAATTATATATTTCTGCTGAGGCTTAAAGTTCCTTAAACATTTAATGCTAAACTTCTGACCAAATTCATAAATATATAATTTGGGAGGCCAGAGGGAAAGCAGTAACATACATGTCCCTCCTAAACTGCAAGAGATTCTTAAATCCTGCTAAGTTCTCAGAGGGGCCCAGTTATGCTCAGAGTGAGATTAACAAAATTCAGATAAAATTAGATCATGACTAATGTCAAATCCTGGTTCTCTTTAGTCCTTTTTTTTAATTACTAGCATACTCTTTTTCTCAGAAGTGCAAGATTTTTCTATGACGCGGTGCAAAACCAGTACTAAAAAGCTGAAGACTTTTCCTTGCAAAATGGATCATTTCTTCTGTCCCCTGGGTCAGTCCTAAATCAACATCTGACAGTAGAGGAACATTGTGATTTTTTTTCCAGGAACAAAACAGATAATTACTTAGTAATCCCTCTGTGAAAATATAAATTTGGGAATGAAATGTGGAAACTGATTTTTGAAGAAACTCTGTTTGAACCTTCTCTTCTTTGCATTAGTGAACCAGTAGAGATTAATCCAATTCATAGTTCCTTTTCAGTTTAACAAAAAGATTTAAGATTTTTGTAACAGCTTTGCAATTTGTCTTCAGGCTGTAATATAGCAGTAATTAATTGGCTTGAATGGAAACTTAACTTCTGCTTCAAAATATGATAAAATTCTTCAAAAGTTTCTATGCAGACTTATCAAGTTATCTGTGATGTATTATCGATAAACTAGACTTTTAAAAGAATAGCCAACCTAGACATTTTTTTCTGAGTTAACAATAGAAAAACATCTGTGCTTCTTGCAGGTACTATGATGACAGCTCTGCATTAAGACAGAGTTCTCTATTTTGAAAATATAATCTAAGTGGACAAGAACTTATGCTTCTAGAGAAAATGTCTTATAATATTATAGAACTAGATGTTTTTTCCATAGTTGAAAGACTAGTTTAACAAAGAAGTATCGTTGCTTTGATATGCGGTTGAACATATTTACCTTGACATAAATTGCAAGGGACTTCTGGGGGTTATTTGTAAAGATCACAGTTCATACTTGTTTGATGTAGTTTGTCCGTTTTTTTAATTAATTCCAGGAATACATGATTTTGTTTTGTTTTGTTTATTTTGTTTTTACAGATCTTACAATTTTCACAGTTTGGTAAGATTATTACTCTCAATTTAAATTAGATTTTATTTCCTGCATATCAGTTACGGAAAAAACAGAAATTGTTAGGCAAACAAGAAATAGTGAGAGGATGTGAAAGGTATTTGTGGAAGCATTTAAGTTATGTATTCCCATAAATGGTGAAATACTACAGAGGTTTTCTTTTGTTCTGTTTTGTTGTTGTGCCAGTGTGAAAGGAAAGATTGCTTGTAAGTAGTGTTCTGTGGGAATGGAAAAACCTGCTTCTGGAATGCCACTTAAGGAGGGAACTAAGAATGGTTTGGAGAATCAGCCTAAATAAAAATCTTTTACTTCTGTTTAATGTCTAAAGTTTGCCAAAACCAGTCAACCAAACAAAAAGAAAACAGCGCAGATAGATAGTGAAATAGTGATTTAGGTGATGTACAATTAGGTGCACCACAGAAGCTGTCTCCTTTCAAGGAGTAACAGTTATGAATTAAATCCTTGTGTGACAATACAGATTTACAGTAGGCAGAAAATAGCAATTATATTTCTGGAACGAAGAAATATGCTTCAAGAAATGATGCCTTCCCCTAGCAACATCTATTATTCTTAAGCTGAATGAGGCAATACATAAGGACATATTGACAACATTTCTTGTTTACTGGTTTCCAGTACCTAAGGATGTTGTGAATCATTACTAATAACTGATACAAAAGCTTGCTAATCTGTTCTTTGTTCATAATTTCCTTCTTTAACATATAAAATTACAAATTTTTTCTCACAAATGCAGACTAATTTTTTTTCCAGAGCCTGGAATCTGAGTCACTGTGCTGAGATACTTTGCTTCTCCCAGTGCTGGATTTTAGTGTCTCTTGCTTTTAATTCTTCAGACACACAGTTACACTCTGCTTCAAGACAATTCCTCCTAGCATTTTTGTCTTCTACAAAAGGCAATAGATAAGTCAATGTATCACAAAAAAATAAATACGTTAATAAATAAATTATTTAAAACAACAAAGTGATATTTGACTAAAAACATCCTAAGGAGTAATAGAAATTCAGACTATGTCAGTATTAGTATGATTAATAGGAGGACAAAGGAGTGTTAGGACTGAATTAGTCATCAGAGTACATACAAATGGTTCAGCATATCCTATTAGATGTTGCCTAGTCTAGATTTTAAAAATGCCAGCCAACATGCACTGCTAATGCCTAGAAAGCACTAATAATGAAAACAAATGTTAATGAACAGTATGTTCTGTCAAGTGCCATTATATATTAGCAAGTTCTTACAAAACAAAAATCTCTTCCATAGGAACTGAGGCTAGTATATGTTCCTCCTGATTCTCAGCTTTTCTGTAATTAACATTGCTGTAAGTGATAATATAGACAACACCAAGAAGATTTGGTCATTTCCAGTTCATTCAGACACAGATTTTTAAAATAGGTTTTAAATAGGAAAATGTCATCAGTTTATTTCTATTGTTTTTAATTCTTTTCACTGACAAGAGCACAATAAATCCTACCAATTCATTTTACCATAATAAAGCTGGAAAATGAGATATGGTTCTGGTGATACATCTTTTTCAAAATATCTATAAAATGCCAAATTATATGATTAAAAACTATGACATTTTGAAATATCGCTTTATCTCTTAGGAATGCTATTTTTACAAAGTAGTAAATCTAAATATTCATTTCCCTCCCAATTTCAATTCAGTGATATTACGAAATTTTAGTTTCATCCTATACAGGCAGATGTTTTTGGAATAGTTGTTTATTAATATTCAATATTAATTGCTCATAACTATATCACTCTACAAAAACCTGTAATAAGAAACCTAGTTTGTCTGAGTATGGGTTTTAGAGGAAAAAATCAAAAAGCTGTGTCCAGATTTTTTCACTGAAAATGTTATCCTTCTCAAATTACAGCCAGAAAGGAAAATCTTGAAAATGCATTTTGCATTTCTCCTTTCTTGTAAGTCAGATAAAAATATTGCTACTGGTTCATTTCAGCCTCGGAAGTGTTTTACCAACTGGTAATTGAATCACATTTCTAACTGACACTCACATGCATTTAAGCTCTGGAGTTGCAATAATCTATTGAATTGAAAGACTTGTGGGGCAAGGTCCAAAGTGGCAATGCTCATGTCATCGCATTCAGCTGGGGAATAAGCCATATTCATAGTGACAAATATTTCTTAGCTGCCTCTCCTGATAAGAACCAGGAGACCAACCATCTTAAGGGTGTGTATGGCTATGGTAGATCCTCTTGCATTCCTCCTGGGAAACCTGCATGATTGATTACCTCTCTGAAATGCCTTTACACTAACACACACAGCATGGCTAATGAACAGGAAGAATTAAGAGATCTATGTGCAGTTTTTATTTTGTCAAGGTCAGTGGAAAAAGTAACTGCCATAGTGTTAGTGTGGATTTCTTTCTGAGATGCCTTTTGGCACTGGTAGCTGCTTGGAAGGATTCATGCCTGCTTATACTTCATTTCAGCTGTTAATACCAATTTGACAGTTTCTGACCTGTGGGTAATATATGGTCCATCATTTTCTTACTTTTCTTAGTAAATTTCTACTCTACTCTCCTCCTTTTTTTTTTTTTCTTTTTTGTCAGTGTAGTCTTCTACTGCATATCTTGTTTCAATGGAAACACAGTATTGCTGTAAGTGTAGAAGACACTTTTTCATGTATTTTATATCTATTCTGTTTGAAATCCATCTAGTCTGTCAATAAGATAAAATTGAATCTTTTTTCAATGAGACTTTGTTGAAAAAATGCTGATAAGAAAATGAAACTGCAGGTTGATGTTACTTTTCAAAATCTTTGCACATAAAGAATTAAAAAAAGGTGAGAATGCAAGTAGGAAGTTGGTCTGTCTACAGGTCAGGATCCAAGTTGTCTAAATGATTTTGGTTTGGAAGAAACATCTTCAGTTGGTAGGTGTATCTACAGGTCTTCATTTAAGATCTCTGTTACCTAATGCTACACCTTTAATAGGATCATAAAATATAGCCCTTATTCGAAACACTAACACGTATTACTATCCAAAACTAATTCGCTAGTTGAAGAATTGTTAAGGGTTAGTTTTAACACAGAGAGGGGAATAAAAACTTTATTCTGTGATGAACTTAAATGTAAGGGAATCAATAGCAAGTCACAAAAAAAAATCTCAGGGAACAATAGAAAATAATTTTCCTGAACAAAATAAAATTATCAGACCAAGAACATTTTTGACTAAAAATACCAAGTGAAAAGGCTTGAGTCTCTGAGAAACAAAGATCTTTCTTGTTGTTTGAGTCCTCCTGTATTCAGGATTTATATATTATTTGAAAGTATCAGAGAAGAATTCTGAACCCTTCATCAGCATTTTGGAAACAGATTTAGTAACCCACTGTCATGGTTTAAGCCCAGCCACCAACTCAGAACCATGCAGCCACTCTCTCAGCCCTTCCTTTTTTCCTCCTCTGCTCCCAGAGAGATGGGGAGGAGAATCGAAAGAATGTAAACCCCATGGGTTAAGATAAGAACAGTCCAGTAACTAAGGTATAATACAAAACCACTATTGCTACCACCAGTAGTAATGATGATAAAGGAAATAACAAGGGAGAGAATACAAAACTAAAAGGTGAAAAGGAAAAGAAAACAATAAACACAAGTGATGCACAATACAATTGCTCACCACCTGCTGACTGATATTTGCGCTTCTTTTCGTGAAATTCTCTCATGGGGCACATGTGCTGCTCTCTGCCCAAGACGTCTGTTATGAGGCATAGCATACCAAAATGGCCAGAAGGTCTCCTGAGACACTGGAATGGATGGGGCAGGGATAAGAAAGCTGAATTGACTTGCATAAGCAGTGCCTAGGGTCTTTGTTGATGTTCATTTTGATACTCACTTGGAGTACTGTGTCCAGTTCTGGTGTTCTCAGCATAAGAAGAACACAGAGCAAGTCCAGAGGAGGGCCACAAGGATGATAAGGGTCCTTGAGCACCTCCTGTATGAAGACAGGCTGAGAAAGTTGGGACTGTTCAGCCTGGAGAAGAGAAGACTGTGTGGAGACCTCATAGCAGCCTTCCAATATCTGAAGGGGGCCTACAAGGATGCTGAGGAGGGACTCTTCATCAGGGACTGTAGTGATAGGACAAGAGGTGATGGGTTCAAATTTAAACAGCGGAACTTTAGGTTAGATATAAGGAAGAAGTTCTTTACAGTGAGGGTGGTGAGGCACTGGAATGGGTTGCCCAAGGAAGTTGTGAATGCTCTGTCCCTGAAAGCATTCAAGGCCAGGTTGGACGGGCTCTTGGATGACATGGTTTAGTGCGTGTGGTGACCATGCCCACAGCAGGAGGCTTGGAACTAGATGACCTTAAGGTGCATTCCAACCCTAACCATTGTATGGTTCTATGATACTGTGAGCATCCATTTCCCAGATATTCCTCCTCTTTCAGCACATACGAAGCAAATGCAGATTTAAAGACAGCAGAAAGAACAGCAAGTCATGTCTACCCAGTATGTACTTATTTTTAGGAATAAAATCAGAATTGCACATTTTGTAAGTATGAGTGCATACATAAGGCACATCATTCTTAGCACAATTCAGTCATCCCAGCAGATTGTAGCTGAGAATGAGCACCTAGAGAGCATTGTGTTCAACTTGGGTGTTCCAGATCATTCATTCCAGTTTGCTCCTGTTTGCTCCAATAGGTAGAAAACATCCATAGAGATGAGGGAACATGTTCCAACTCCCTTGCTGCCCGTCTTGCTGCCCCTTACTGGAGTAAGGGCATGGGAACTTTAGTTTTCATTCAACTTTTTGTTCTCAACATCCTGTATGGTTTTGGGGTTTTATTTTACCCTGAGGAAGATGAGTTGTTTTTCCTATCATTGCCAGCTAATAGAAAATAGCTTTTAATTCATCAGCTACCTTTGAGATGAGGTAGATTTAAAGTGGCTTGTCACCTTGACAAAAAACAATCTCCTTTCCATAAACAGAAGTTCCCTACAATCTTTAAATTATTCTCTTAATAACAGATTCTGTGGTATGGCAACATGGCCAAGAGGTCTGGGGCTTTGGTACTGAATGTGAAGAAGGATGGAATGAAAGCATAGCAAGATCACAGAAATACTGACCAGTGGCCTTCTGGGCAAAAGTAGTGCTTTTGTTTCTCAGGTTAGAAGAAGTAGCAACATACTCAAGTTCTTTCCTTGTCAAGACCTTTTCTTGGATGCAAGGGTTTCCTCAGGTTTTTTAGGAGAAAAAAACAAAGTTCCTGGGAGAAAGAAAAGGCTTATTCAAATGCAGCCATTGCATGACCTTTCCGTCTTCTTGGTCAGGTAAGTATCAGAGAGAGAGAGAATTGAAACCCAGAGATGGAGAGAGGAATAAAAAGAGAAGGGACTCATCTAAATACACAGACTGGCCAGATATACATTTGTCACTTTATTTCTGTATAGAAATGGTAAGAAAGTTCAGAAAGGCATAATGAAGAAATGCTGAGAACTGCAGGCAATCTGCACAACGTATTCCAGCAAATGCAAGGGGAACAAATGCATATCAGTCACTCAGCCCTATTACAAACAAATCACTCTGTTGGTACTCAGATTTGAGACAGCTTTGTTTGCAGATGGCTGGGATGCCTGCTGTCATTTCCCAATGGAATTTAGATAGTCTTCTGTTTAGAAAGTATCACAATAGACACTGGACATCTATGGTAGATCACACTGAGATCTTGAGAACTGATGTTTCTCCCTCGAGTGCATAGGGATCTAAGGGATTTTTTTTTTTAATAGATAATAATTTAGGTGGGGTTTTGATGTTTGTTGAGAACTGCAGGCAGTCTGCACAATGTATTCCAGCAAATGCAAGAGGAACAGACACATATCAGTCACTCAGCCCTATTACAGACAAATCACTCTGTTGGTACTCAGGTTTGAGACAGCTTTGCTTGCAGATGGCTGGGATGACTACTATCATTTCCCAATGGCATTTAGATAGTCTTCTGTTTATAAAGTACCACAATAGACACTGGACACCTATGGTAGATCACACTAAGTTCTTGAGAGTTGATGTTTCTCCCTTTTCAGTGCAGAAGGAT